>NC_041408.2:11106758-11406758 GCF_900747795.2 Erpetoichthys calabaricus | reverse complement strand
CAGCTGGAGAAGAGACCGCCATATGAGTTGCTGGCATACTTTGAATTGGGAATCCAAGTGGAGAATAAAAGTGGAAAATGTACAAAACATACAAGTTGGGTGTAAGAGCTGTCAAGGTAAAATTGAAATGATAAACTCATTTGCAGTCGTACAGAATGTCTCTGTTTTCAGAGTGTTGAGTTTGCTGATTCACTGATGTTTTTCAAAGGGAAATTTCGAACTTTGTACAGTGCAACCTTATGGTGGTGATCTCAGTGAAAACTGAACGGGGTTGACAAATTTGTTTGAAGAATAAGTACAACACATTAAAAAAATGGTCTATAGAGGGCTGAGTCGTTTTAGGTGGATTCATACAGACAGGCAGACATCTTTCTTCTTCTTCTTCTTCTTTGATCCCTAGCTGGCGTTGGGTCTGGATCGGCTCCTAAGCCCATACGCTGCTGTGGGTTCTAATGGTTGTCGGATCTCCTTCACAACTCTTTTCCATGCAGGATGATCGTTGGTGGTTGTTCTGGCCTCGTCGAGATTTATTCTGCGATTTCTGATGTCATCTTCGACCTGTTTTAACCATGTTTTCTTCGGTGCAGTTCGTTGGATTCGCCACTGAGTGGGTCGTTCACGCCAGAGGAGTTGCTGTGGTAGTCGGCTCGCGTCCATTCAACATACATGGCCAAACCATC
Organism: Erpetoichthys calabaricus; assembly: GCF_900747795.2. Taxonomy (NCBI): domain Eukaryota; kingdom Metazoa; phylum Chordata; class Cladistia; order Polypteriformes; family Polypteridae; genus Erpetoichthys; species Erpetoichthys calabaricus. Next base: position 11,406,078 of record NC_041408.2, on the reverse strand, counting down.
GTAGTCGACGTGTTTGAATTTGACAGGCAGACATGGCTACCACAATAGGTGCTCCTCGCATTATATGCAAACGCTCCTAAAAAATGTGTTTTATAATGTGAAAAGAAATAACTCTCCAGACATTATAAAGGTTTGGGGCAGCCACCTGTATATTATATCCTGGCTGCAAAACTTTAAAAATAATTGAACAGAGATATTCACAAGACTGAGTCCAAAACAGAACTGCCAGACTGGTGGAAAGATGACGGTTTTAAAGGACCGGAGAGGAAGTGACGTCATCATGGCCGGAACTGGAAGTGACATCATCCAAAGAGCCGGAACCAGAAGTGACATCATCCAAGGCACCAGAACCTGGTGGGAACTGAGAAAGACAGTCAGCACACCCTGCCGCCCCCTGGTCTGATATGGTATTATGATTACTCAGGCCCTTTAGCTGTCTCCTATTCGCACGTGTGTAACAATAATCTGTCTTGATAATAGAAACAATTCATACATTATGCAGTATGAAACTAAATTTAATTTAAATGTGATATTCTTTTTTTTTCAGCTTTATTCTTGTTTAAGTTGAGGTAGAATGTGTAAGGATGGACTACACCGTAGACGTGATCTTCAAGAGAATACCGAACATGCAGAGTTTCAACTTGATCTGTCATGTCGTTCTAGTTAAAAAAATAAATGATGGGTGATGCATATAAGCAGAAGAACGTATGTATTCATCAGTCACTCCCAACTGCTATCCAAAAGCCTCACACATTTCTTCTCTCTTTCTCTCTCTCTCTCTCTCACTCCTTCTCTCTCATCTCATCATGCCTGTCTGCTCAAAAGCAGCTCAGCTACTTGCGTCAATCATTTGCTGCATGCTCCTTTCAGATCTACCAGTAAGTGCTGACTTCTACATGCAACCAAATGTAACATAATGCTGTCAGTCATCTCCCTTGGCCTGTTCAATGGAGTGTGCATGTCTAGCTCTCGCAGCCTAAAAGACCTACTAGTCGTCAATCTGTTCAGAATATACAGTGTGTCCGTTCCAGGACGTCCCACAGCAGTGAGTGATTGATAATATCCCTGTTCTACACCTGCCCTTTCTGAAGGAGAGGCCACATGATTTATTAGCTTGTGATCAAAGGTTACCTGTCATAATTATACAGGTGATGAAGCATTTGAAGGACTAGTAATTGCCATTAATCAGAAAGGAAAAAAAATTACAAATGATATTCTGGGGAATTTCACACCAAAATATTTTTTTTTTACCGTGTTACAATCATTTGTTAATTTTTAACAATTTCTCCTTTCTTAGCTTTTCATCAGAAAATGATTTTTGATTTAACTTCACATTTTAGCTCGTCGCTTGGAGTTGATTCAAGAATGTTTTAAATACAAAAGTTCTGTGGGGGTTTACAACGCACCGTGTACGGCATCAGCCCTCCTCAAAGAATGAGACCAATTTGTCAAATCGTGACTTTGTGAATTGAGATTTTTGTGAATGGGACAGTTATGGAGGAGTATTACTGACAACTTTTACACTTACACTTATTTATTTTGCTGATGTCTTTAGTCTAAGCAACTTATAGGCTTTATTTGGCTGATGTCTTTATCCAAAACGACTTACAGGCATTTGAGATACAATTGGTTACATTTCTTTACTTTTTCCAACTGGAGTACAGGCGGGTGAAGTGACTTGCTCAGGGTCAAAAAGTGTCGGTGGTGGGATTTGAACCCACAGCATCAGAGTTTTGAAGTCCAAAGCCTTAACCAGTGCATCACACTGATAGAGAGGAGTTCAGCGAAATCACAAAATGGTTTACGAACTTTGACAAAGTCTGTGAAATCCAAACTGACCTAATTTTAAGTGGATTATAATGGTTCAGTAGCTTTTTAATTGTTCTTGTTCAGCCTAAATCTGGTATCACCTCTTAAACCCAGAACCGTTGATAGTCATGATCAGGTTGAGCCGCGAAGAGAAGACATATAACAAGCAAGATTACAGTGCAGAGTATAAGTACTTATATTTCATACTAGCCACAAAGTAGTGGTCAAAGACAAGTAATGGAATAGTTAAGAAATATTTGCTATTTTTGCCCTACGTGTAACTTCAGTGTCTTTCCTCTGTATTCTCATGCGTCTGAACGTCTCTTCACTGGTGCTCCGTTTCTCGAGTCCGTTCCTGTAAATCCTGCTTTTCAGACTCTGTCTTTATTTTCGAGGCACTTTTCTCACCTGTCTCTTGTCCAACTTTATAAATTTTAAAAGGTGACTCTCTCAGTGTGCATTCAACGCCATTACTTCTTCTCGTGTGTCTCATTCCCGCAGTTCATCTTTCAATTGTGTCACGAACACCGAACTGACCCATCACACCAAAGCCAAACAATTCCATCAAGTTGATCAGAGGGACCTTAGCACTTTGTTATATAGTAAATAGTGTTCTACAATCAACTAAATGAGTCAAATAAAGTGCAGTGCAAAGTCTCTTCAAAATAAATAAACCATAAAATGCAATGCATTTAATGTAGATAAAACCAACCCAAATGTAAATTCATCCAGATGTCGGGTTACTATTTCCAGCCAGCCCAGCATACCTTTCTCTCTTCTGTCTCCACAGTTCATGCCATTGGGTCTTCTCAACAGGCAGAGATGCCATATTCTTTCTAAGCCTGCTGGGATGTTAGGAGTCGGACCTCCATCTTCCGCTAAGCTCCCTTGGCATCTACCGGATGCATCCCTAACAGGTATCACCATAATATTCTCACGATGGTCAGCTACTATAGTGCAAGTTTTCATTTTTAACTTAAATGCATGCAGGGTGAAAGACTGAAATACCGATTTTTTTGTGATATCACATGTGTCTGAAGTGACTTGCCAATGATCTTACAGTACGCATACATAAAAAGTTTTGTACATGGCTGCTACAGCTCTGTAATGTCACCCTGGCCCTCACAAAGCATCATGGGGAGCTGGGAGAAAAATGTTCATCTAGCAAATTTACTGGAATAAAATAGCCATGTGGCTCTGTACATCGAGTGTACAGGGATCAGTGTTATACGAGGGTCGCTCAATTATAAACAGGAATTTTCATGTTCCTGTGGTGGTTTGTCACCCTGCTCAGGATTGGTTCCTGCCTTGTGCCCTGTGTTGGCTGGGATTGGCTCCAGCAGACCCCCGTGACCCTGTGTTCGGATTCAGCGGGTTGGAAAATGGATGGATGGATGAATTTTCATATTCTGTTCTTATGAAGAGTGCAAGGTAGACATGACTCATTGGACAAATGCCTTCATGTTTGAAGTTGTCGTTAGTAGTGCTAGCTGCTCTTTCCCCCCTTCCAGTCAGTTGTAATCAACCTGTCAGAGCAGTGGTGCACAGCGAATTATTATTACATTTTTGACATGAGAAGAAGTCATTCCATCTCAGATTTATTTGATACTTAAAAATCAGTTTGGGGATGAGTGTTTCTCTCAGTCTGGAGTGTATGACACAGAGCAACTCTCATCTCTTCGGTCCACTTAAAGAATTGTTAGGATGGAAGAAATTCAAGTCAAATGAGGAGGTTATTGATGCTGTCCAAGTGAGGGTCAACAAGCAGTCAAAGGACTTCTGTTCTTCTCAGATTAAGAAGCTTCCTGAGTGCTGGAGCAAGTGGATTGCAGTGGTAGAAGATTACATAGAAAAAGGTGTGTAAGTCGTTTCATTGTATTCAATAAATAAAGTGTAGCTCATAAGTTCCTGTTTATATATTGAACGACCCTCGTAAATCCAGTGGCAGTACACATAATATTCTCCTTATGGACAGCTAAAATACTGTAATTTTTTTTTTTTATGTAAATGCATACGGGGTGGAAGAGTGGAGTACAGATTAGATCATGACATCACACATGACCGAAGCAGCTTGGCAATGATCTTGCTGTATGCATACATAAAAAGTTCTGTACATAGCTGCTACAGCTCTGTGATGTCACCCTGGCCTCACAAAGCATCATGGGGAGCTGGGAGAAAAGTGTTCATCTAAGATGGCCTCACAGCAAAATTACAGAAAAAAAATTAGCCATGTGGCTCTGTACATCCAGTGCATTGGGATCAGTGTTATAAATCCAGCGGCAATACTCATAATATTCTCATTATGGTTAGCTAAAATACTGCAAATTTTCTTTTTTTATTTAAATGCATAAAGAGAGGAAGTGTGGCGTACAGATTAGATCATGGCATCACACATGACCAAAGCAGCTTGGTAATGTTCTTGCAGTATGCATACATAAAAAGTTCTGCACATGGTTGTACAACTCTGTGATGTCACACTGGCTTCACAAAGCATCATGGGGTGCTGGGAGAAAAATGTTCATCTAAGATAGCCGCACAGCAAAATTACAGGAAAATATTCGGAGTACATGATCAACAGCGAATACAGTATTTTCACTGTGGAAAACGCTTTACCAAATTTTGTCAATGAACACTGCTGACAAAATGAAAAAAATAAATATGGAAGTAGTGTGAAATGTGAAAGACAAATTAAAAACATTGTGAAATGTGTGTATATATATTGTTATTATTTTATGTCTCTATTTAATGAAATATGTTACTTATCGTATATACTCACGGATAAGTTCTTCCACAGATAAGTCGGGGTTTGATTTTACTGTATAATTTCTGGTATTTTATAATGTCGGTCATATAAGTCGAATGCGGAAAACTCACGCTATTGGTACAAGGGATTATGATATGCTAACACCCACCTGAGAGAGTAACCACAGAGCACACGGCCTTTTTTATCTATGTGGGTGCGGCAATGCGCTGTATCAGCATGTGCTCCAAACCTCTCTCTCTCTCTAATGTGCCTACGTGACCACACGGTGATACCCGAAGTATTCCGAAGCGACGTTTGCAATGATTTGTGTTTTTTTGTATCTCACACCCTCATACACCTTTATCATAAGAGCATCTCTTATCTACGATGGAGCGTACGATCAGAAGGAAATATGAAGCTTGTTTTAAATTAAAAGTCGTTGAAGTAGCGAAAGAAATTGGTAACTGCGCTGCTGCAACAAAATTTGATGTGTTGGAGAAACTGATGCGAGATTGGAGGAAGCAAGATAATGTAAAAAAAAAAAGTCACATTTTTTAACGGCCGTATAAGTTGGGTTGATTTTATGATCTATTTTTCGGGTTTCAAGACCCGATTTATACGTGAGTATACATGGTAATTATTTCCTCATTTATTTATTAAGACCTGAGAGAAAAACTATCACTCAAGAAGGTGGGCTGTAGCAAGTCCTGTTTTTTTGACTGGTGAACCGATTGGACGCATGTGCTTTGCTTGACTTGGAAATCCTGTGGCTCACAGTTCTGACTGTGCATGTCGGACAAGAGTGCAAGAAAAAGTTGTTTAGCGTGACTTTGTGAAGTGTGGGCTCAAAAAGTGGCACTTGATGGCACGTGAAGTTTTCTATCCACTTTACCGCCAATTCACCAATTGCCTTTATTCTGAATAAAATCGATCTGACCATTGCTCTAACCATTGTGCCGCAGTGCTGTCCCCATTGTTGAATCTCCATTTATTTTACATCCCACATTAAATGGTAAAAAACAACTTAATTTACTCGTGAATGAGCAACATCACAACTGAAAACAGCCCCTTAGTTTGTCTCTTCGAGTTGACATTGACTTACGACTCCGGTGGGTTTTCCTCCAGGTATTTTCCCTTCATTTTCCTTCATGTTTTTCCCACACATCCTACTTCAGTATCAAAGCAGCAGCCTTCAGATAACACCTGTTTTTCTTATTTTATTATTAGGAGGCATCATTTGCTTAATACTACAGCTCAACTGACACCATTTTTTTTTTTACATTTTGCTTAATTTATTATTATTAAGAGCAAACAGAAACCATCTGCTTTTGGATGTCTGAAGTCTGGCAGATATTTCTGTCGCCAACAAGGACCACATTTCAATTTTTTTTCTCTCCGTCTGTAATGTAAGAAATCACTTAACTAAATTCTGTAATTTATTCCTTGAACCGCAAAGCAATGTCAAGTTGCTAGGGTGACGCGGGTCACTGATTCGTCCATTGCTGACTGAAAATCTACTTGACAGCCATCAAAAATACAATTCATAGCAATCTATGGTGAGATACTGATTCATGAATATTTATAGACCCAAATACGGTAGGTTGTTCACTTACCAGCTTTACTGATTACCTGTCCTCATCCAAACCTGAACACTCGTGCTCACACTTCAAATAAAAATACAAAACGTTTGCTATAAATGTCACTTTTTGTGCAATTATTTTAATGCACACAGCTTAGATTTTATTAAAATATATTTATTGATATTATCAGTGAGCTTGGTTTAGACGTGTGTAGAGGAGAGATGCTGGGTATAATAGGAGAAGGGTGCTAAGGATAGAGCTGCCAGGTAAGAGGAACAGAGGAAGGCCTAAGAGAAGGTTTATGGATGTGGTGAGAGGGGACATGCAGGTGATGGGGGTAACAGAGCAAGATGACGAGGACAGGAAGATATGGAAAAAGATGATCCGCTGTGTCAACCCCTGACAGGTGCAGCCAAAAGAAGAAGAAAAAGAATATATTATCAGTGGGCCATGTGTTGTAGCTGCATACAACCAAATGTAATGACAATATAGGAATCGTTTTTCCATTGTTCTGTAAATTCTAAAGTAAAAACAAAATTTAGTAACACAAGCACAACAAACTAAAAATATACCAATTGACTACAAGAAAAGAACTCTGAGGATACCTGAAGGGTAACTCTGTTCAATAGAACCTAAGATTCAGAGGAAACGGTGCAAATTTCCCTCAAGCCATGGAACACTTTTGCATCTCTTTGTCCATCCGCAGTGCTGTCAGGTACCTGAGTAGGAGGACAAAGGAGAATGCAGCGAAGGTCTCCAAAGCGGTGCTATGTCCCTAGTCACTATGTGGAGCATTCATTGTATGGAGACGGGTTTTTCCTTGAGTTCCGATCGCACTGATATACCGATGTTGTATCGAAAAGAAGTGTGGGGAAAATGGGTTTCCTTTGGAGTTCCAATCATCCTCATACATCTGCATTTAACCAAAGGGTTTGTCCCGCTCGGAGTTACAATCGCATTCATGTATTTACATTTTAACAAAGAGAATGGGGAACTTGGAGTTCAGGTTCAGACCACGAGGTGTTGGTATGTGACTCAAGCCGCTTTAATGGAATTGTAACGGCCGACGCCTTACCCAGCTGGCAGCTACACTACCAAGACCTGTGGCCTGGATAAATTCCTGAGATGAATCTACATATACTAAGCCGTACCTCTAACAAATAATATTTTCCCCTCAATCGACGGTTTAAACACAAGCACGCAAAAGCAGGTATGTCAAATAAGTGAATAAATATATTAAATGGAACACAAAAACAAAACACTACTGCACATTCCCCATGTAGAAAAAAAAATATATATATGTATATGAGAAAATACCATATATACAATAACAAACCCTCCCTTGCCCTTATAACTCACACAACACAAATAACAATGAGTGAATACAGAAATGACGAATGAGTCCGGGTATATTACTGTCCTGAATACGGATGAATGGCCAACAAAGAATGGATGTGTTTGAATCTCCCGGAAAAATGGAACAATCTCACCGTGTTTCCTCGGCGTGTGGTGGATAATGAAGTCCAACCCCGGGGTCTCTGGTGATGATTGAACTGAAGGAAATCCAGCGGAATGAAAAACAAACTGGATACAAAAGCGCGATGTGAAAAATAGCAGGTAATGGTGGTTCGTTGTCGTAAAATGAAAACTCCGTCTTTCTCCTTCCTTCCCCCTCTTTTCCCTCCTGATTGTTTAAATAGTAAAGAGCCAGATTGTGATCAGGTGCTTTCCATCTTGGGGCTGCGGTCTCTCTCCCTCATCCGTCCCCTCTGTATTTACGGGGACAACATTCACTGACGCACACATTATAAACAGCAAACGGGACGATGGAAACAAAACGCACTCAGCACAAACATTGAAAACACTATTACTATGTAGCACCGCTACAGAATAGTCAATGGTATGCCATGAAAAAGCTGGACACTTTCAAGGTTTTGTGCTTTTCCTGCTGGATGGAGGATCTGAATCCAAAAAGAGGAGCATGTCCTCCTTTTTCTGGATCTCTGGCAACCCAATCCATCCACTGGTACTAGAAATGTCATGAGAATTTTCCAGTCCATCTACATTTTACTAAAGAGGTTGTCCTGCTCAGAGTTACAATTGCATGCATGTTACCTACATTTTAACTAAAAGAATGGGGAACTTGGAGTTCAGGTTTAAGTCATGAGATGTTGGTATGTGACCATGACAGGACTCGATCCCCTTTAACCGAATAGTCAATGGTATGCCATGAAAAAGCCAGATGTTTTCAAGGTTTTGTGCTTTGCCTGCCAGATGGAGGACCTGAACTCGAAAATAAGAACATGTCTTCTACGAAGAACTATGTTAATAGCCAGGGTTTTTTGATGGTGTTTCCCCCTCTAGTGATCATTTTTGCAACTGTTTGGGACTTATGTGCTTTGGGACTCTTGGCAAGTAATCAACATTCAATATGACCAAAAAAGCACTCAAGACTTTTGTAAAAGGAACTAAGACACAGAATTTTTGAGCAAAACTACCAGAACTGCCTACCTAGTTGGAGAAAACTCTTCAACTTTGACGTAATAAAACGGCTGCAAAAATTGGATCCCCAAATGCTAAAATAACTGTGCCTATAGTCATACAAAGTACTGCATTTTCCATTACTCTAAATTATTTTCTGTTCGAGATTTTGTGCAATTTAATAGCTATATTGGTTTTTCTTTTCCATTTTTCAGTACGATTTAAATTAAATAATCTGATGTCTACCATATACGTTGACGTAGATAAGTGATTTCACTGCAAAACTGCACACAATTTCCAATATGTTATTTTTGACAATTGCAGGACTAAAGCTCAGCCTAATCTGTATGAATACGGAGCACTTCAACCTTTTTCTTTTCACTTTTATTCAAAAGAGGAAATCATGTTTAATATCCCAGTATGAGGAAGATCCCCAGGGTTTTGCAACTCACCTTTAGATTGCCACAGAAATAAAAATAGACTTGTCTTCCTGCAAGATTTATCTCGAGGGGTTTGAGGCGGAAAACGTTTAGATCATGGCTAATGGTAATTTGAAAAGTCACACGCCGTTTGACTAGCTGTGATTAAAAATATAAAATTAAAAATTGAAGTAGTTCTGCTATACCATATAGCATCAAAATACTATTGATCTTTAACTTGGGATGTAATGTAAAACACTACTATTTATACTCTCAGGTAGATAAATCAATATGTGTGTTTTATATGCATGTGTGCCTAAATACATGCATTTATTCATAAGCAGAAAACATAGACCCTGATCTGCACCCTCATTTATAAAAGTTGCGTATGCGCAAAAAAACACACTTGAAATGTGCATACACATCTTCCCAAGCCAATGTCAGGATTTAATAAAAGAAAGCATGATGGGGGAACGCGTGTACAGTATATTTACAGCAATTCTGACTCATGCGTACGCAAAATTTTGGAGAAGCTGGGAAATGGCGACACCCTTGGTCAAGTAGGGAAATGCAGGCAAACCATTGAAATGATGACTCACATACATTATTATATTATAATTATATTATAATAATGGCTTGGTGATATGAAATCTAATAACTCATATCAACAAGCTATTATAATATTGTGTGTTAACGTAACAAACATATTAAACCTCAAAAGTGTTGACAATGATGCACAGCCTGCATTTCAGTTCTCTTTTAAGACAGCCAATGCTGCGCATTATCACCAAAGAACTTTTTAAAAATTTTCCATCAGTTTATATCGGCTACCTGTTATCACTTCTCAGGTCAGGAATATCTCGGCCAAAGCTTCACTTCACTTCCTGCTGTGCTGGAAGTCATTGACTGACCAGTGAGTCACAACATCCAGTTTTCGTATGTTCATTTTGTTAATTTCTGATGATTTTATTTCTATTAATGTTACTTCTGTTAATTACTTCCATTATTCTTGGTTTTTGATTTTGTGACATACCTTGTGTTTTGTGGGCGTCATCCATCCATCCATCCATCCTCTTCCGCTTATCCGAGGTCGGGTCGCGGAGGCAGCAGCTTGAGCAGAGATGCCCAGACTTCCCTCTCCCCGGCCACTTCTTCTAGCTCTTCCGGGAGAATCCCGAGGCGTTCCCAGGCCAGCTGGGAGACATAGTCCCTCCAGCGTGTCCTGGGTCTTCCCCGGGGCCTCCTCCCGGTTGGACGTGCCTGGTACACCTCACCAGGGAGGCGTCCAGGAGGCATCCTGATCAGATGCCCGAGCCACCTCATCTGACTCCTCTCGATGCGGAGGAGCAGCGGCTCTACTCTGAGCCCCTCCCGGATGACTGAGCTTCTCACCCTATCTTTAAGGGAGAGCCCAGACACCCTGCGCAAGAAACTCATTTCAGCCACTTGTATTCGCGATCTCGTTCTTTCGGTCACTACCCATAGCTCATGACCATAGGCGAGGGTAGGAACATAGATCGACTGGTAAATTGAGAGCTTTGCCTTATGGCTCAGCTCCTTTTTCACCACGACAGATCGATGCAGAGCCTGCATCACTGCGGACGCCGCACCAATCCGCCTGTCGATCTCACGCTCCATTCTTCCCTCACTCGTGAACAAGACCCCGAGATACTTGAACTCCTCCACTTGAGGCAGGATCTCGCTCCCAACCCTGAGAGGGCACTCCACCCTTTTCCGGCTGAGGACCATGGTCTCGGATTTGGAGGTGCTGATTCCCATCCCAGCCGCTTCACACTCAGCTGCGAACCGATCCAGAGACAGCTGAAGATCACGGCCTAATGAAGCAAAAAGGACAACATCATCTGCAAAAAGCAGTGACCCAATCCTGAGCCCACCAAACCGGACCCCCTCAACGCCCTGGCTGCGCCTAGAAATTCTGTCCATAAAAGTTATGAACAGAATCGGTGACAATGGGCAGCCCTGGCGGAGTCCAACTCTCACTGGAAACGGGTTCGACTTACTGCCGGCAATGCGGACCAAGCTCTGGCACCGATCGTACAGGGACCGAACAGCCCTTATCAGGGGGTCCGGTACTCCATACTCCCGGAGCACCCCCCACAGGATTCCCCGAGGGACACGGTCGAACGCCTTTTCCAAGTCCACAAAACACATGTAGACTGGTTGGGCGAACTCCCATGCACCCTCCAGGACCCTGCTAAGGGTGTAGAGCTGGTCCATTGTTCCGCGACCAGGATGAAAACCACACTGTTCCTCCTGAATCCGAGGCTCGACTATCTGACGGACCCTCCTCTCCAGAACCCCCGAATAGACTTTTCCAGGGAGGCTGAGGAGTGTGATCCCTCTGTAGTTGGAACACACCCTCCGGTCCCCCTTCTTAAAGAGGGGGACCACCACCCCGGTCTGCCAATCCAGAGGCACTGTCCCTGATGTCCATGCGATGTTGTAGAGACATGTCAACCAAGACAGCCCTACAACATCCAGAGCCTTGAGGAACTCCGGGCGTATCTCATCCACCCCCGGGGCCCTGCCACCAAGGAGTTTTTTGACCACCTCGGTGACCTCAGTCCCAGAGATGGGGGATCCCACCTCTGAGTCCCCAGGCTCTGCTTCCTCATTGGAAGGCATGTTATTGGGATTGAGGAGGTCTTCGAAGTACTCCCCCCACCGACCCACAACGTCCCGAGTCGAGGTCAGCAGCGCACCATCCCCACCATATACAGTGTTGACACTGCACTGCTTCCCCTTCCTGAGACGCCAGATGGTGGACCAGAATCTCCTCGAAGCCGTCCGAAAGTCGTTCTCCATGGTCTCCCCGAACTCCTCCCATGCCCGAGTTTTTGCCTCAGCAACCACCGAAGCCGCATTCCGCTTGGCCTGCCGGTACCTATTAGCTGCCTCCAGAGTCCCACAGGACAAAAGGTACCAGTAGGATTCCTTCTTCAGCTTGACGGCATCCCTCACCGCCGGTGTCCACCAACGGGTTCGAGGATTGCCACAACGACAGGCACCGACCACCTTACGGCCACAGCTCCGGTCAGCCGCCTCAACAATAGAGGCACGGAACATGGCCCATTCAGACTCAATGTCCCCCACCTCCCTCGGGATGTGGTCAAAGTTCTGCTGGAGGTGGGAGTTGAAGCTACTTCTGACAGGGGGCTCTGCCAGACGTTCCCAGCAGACCCTTACAACACGTTTGGGCCTACCAGGCCTGACCGGCATCCTCCCCCACCATCGAAGCCAACTCACCACCAGGTGGTGATCAGTTGATAGCTCCGCCCCTCTCTTCACCCGAGTGTCCAAGACATGTGGCCGCAAGTCCGACGACATGACCACAAAGTCGATCATCGAACTGAGGCCTAGGGTGTCCTGGTGCCAAGTGCACATATGAACACCCCTATGCTTGAACATGGTGTTCGTTATGGACAATCCATGACGAGCACAGAAGTCCAATAACAAAACACCACTCGGGTTCAGATCGGGGGGGGCATTCCTCCCAATCACGCCCTTCCAGGTCTCACTGTCATTGCCCACGTGAGCATTGAAGTCTCCCAGCAGTACGAGGGAGTCCCCAGATGGTATGCCCTCTAGCACACCCTCCAGGGACTCCATACGCACAAACAACAGTTAGGACCCGTCCCCCCACCCGAAGGCGGAGGGAGGCTACCCTCTCGTCTACTGGGGTAAACCCCAATGTACAGGCTCCATGTCGGGGGGCAATAAGTATACCCACACCTGCTCGGCGCCTCTCACCGGGGGAAACTCCAGAGTGGTAGAGAGTCCAGCCCCTCTCAAGGAGATTGGTTCCAGAGTCCAAGCCGTGCGTCAAGGTGAGCCCGACTATATCTAGCCGGAACCTCTCAACCTCACGCACTAGCTCAGGCTCCTTCCCCTTCAGAGAGGTGACATTCCACGTCCCAAGAGCCAGCTTCTGTAGCCGAGGATCGGACCGCCAAGGTCCCCGCCTTCGGCCACCACCCAACTCACACTGCACCCGACCTCCTTGGCCCCTCCCATAGGTGGTGAGCCCATGGGAAGTTTTGTGGGTGTACATACACTAAACCTAACGCGTTTTTGCCAACATAAAAAGGCAATCTGCAGCAATATCCGGTTCTCCTAATGTCATCGGATCACTTTACTGCACTCTTATTGCGATAAGGGCATCTAGTGAGACTGAAGCTGCTTTTGTTAATTAGAAGCTGTCACATTCCATTGATCCACATGTCATCTGTGATGCCAAGATGGCGCTGACAAACATCACGTCTCCATGGCCTGGGTCAACCTGTGATTCATTTATTTTGAGGCCAACTAGCTTTGGCAGACCTCAGTTTTTCATATGCTCTACACTATGCGTTGTGTCAGCAATGTTGGTACACCGGACTAAACCATCTTAAATGCCATATTTACAGCAGGCACTACAGATGTTGGCTGCTAATGAGGACTACACAGTTGATAGAATTAAAGTCGCCACTTTGCATGAGAATTCTGGGCAAGCAATACACGTACATCCATGCGATTCACCAATCAAAAAATCGGGAGTGGTCTCCCCTCAGACTTTCTCATATACTCAGATATGGAGATGGATATTTGAGGAGTAAACTGCAAGACAATGATTATATCTTTATATTGTGTACATTAACGAACCATTAACAACAAATCAATCATATTAATAATTTATTGAACAATTATTATAAAATTAAAGTTGAAAAAATTGGACTGCGCAGCTGCGTGAATAAATGGTATACCACTTCTGGTTAGCGGAAATAGCCCAAAAGTGAATAGAAATCTACGTTTTGTTCCTAATACTTGCATGCAAAGTTTGGTTGACCTAAGTGAAAGCATACTCAGGTTATCTTGTTTACATACACACACACACACACAGACAGACTTACAGACATAATTCCAAAAATGGTATTTTCAGACTCAGGGAGGTCAAAATGCAATTTTTTGAGGATTCCAATACTTTCCCTACACTTCGCATACAAGAAAGTTGTGGAGATCTAAAACGTCGAGGTTCATCAAAATCTCGACATCAAATTTTTGGACAATTACAATACTTTCCCTATAATTCGTATACGAGAAAGCCGGGGAGGTCTAAAACATCAAGATTCATCAAAATCTCAACATTGAATTTTTGGACGATTAAAATACTTTCCCAACACTTCATATACAAGAAAGTCAGGGAGGTCAAAAAGTTGAGATTCATCAAAATCTCGACATCGAATTTTTGGACAATTACGATACTTTCCCTACACCTCGCATACGAGAAAGTCAGGGAGGTCTAAAACGTCGAGATTCATCAAAATCTCAACATCGAATTTTTGGACGATTACGATACTTTCCCAACACTTCATATACAAGAAAGTCAGGGAGGTCAAAAAGTTGCGATTCATCAAAATCTCGACCTCGAATTTTTGGACAATTACGATACTTTCCCTACACCTTGCATACGAGAAAGTCAGGGAGGTCTAAAACATCGAGATTCATCAAAATCTCAACATCGAATTTTGGACAATTACGATACTTTCCCTACACCTCGCATACAAGAAAGTCAGGGAGGTCTAAAACGTTGAGGTTCATCAAAATCATGACATCAAATTTTTTGGCGATTACAATACTTACCCTACGCTTTGCATATGAGAAAGTAAAAACTGCACTTGGTAAAGTTCGCCCTCCCAGCTTTGACGAATGAAAGTGTCAGTTTGAAATTCAAGAAGCTGTATTTCATGCTACGGTTGAACGAATATTACAGACAAAATGAAATAAATAAGCAACAAGAAACATATTCTGTGACACGTTTATTTATTTATGCTAACATCAAATGCCTTTTTTCTGTATTTATTGGCAGATTTCGCAGCATATTTATTTATGTCATTTTGTCCAAATAAGCTATGTCGAGGCTTCTTTTCACATTTTTTAACTGTGGCACCTGTTTTGTCTTTCTAGAGTCGTATGTGACTTTACTTTCCCCTTTTTGTACATTATTAGTTTTGGTGTAGACTTTATCAGAATGTCTCATATCCCATAGACTTGGCACTGTTTATCAGCTATTGTACTTTAGCACTTCACCCCACCTTCCCTTCTGCATCTATAACCTCAGACAATTAGATAGAACAAAAGACCAGCAGGAGTTAAGTTACACACTTTAATAATGCAGTATTGATAATATTCATAAAATAGAAATAGTGAGGCAAAGTACACATGAATATTGGCAAACCAAAACCATACAACCTGACAAATGCTAGATGTGTAGTTTCAGGTGGCGCACAGACTTGTAGCTACTCAAATGTCTCTGGTCAGGTCATATTATTTCTAGTCAGCTTTCTTCAGGACAGGTCTGTCTCAATATATTCCTGCTGAATTGTTCTCCTCATTGTGTTCTCTTCCTGGCCATGGTGTGTGTGAGAGAGAAAGAGAGAGCGAGGGGTAAAGCGACCATCTTTATACATTCTCTGTTCAAATCCTCAGACCAATAGCGCGTTGTGGTACAAAATGGCCTCTGATTCAAACCCAATCCCAAACAGCCATACTTCAGACCAATGGGGGCACACACTGCCTTTTTACACCTGCCCTCAAGTGGTGGGTAGGCTTATAGAAGGCCCCCCCCCCCCATTTCTTTGGCTGATGCTTGCCAGCTAGGTAGTTCCACAGCCTTTCTACAGGGGTTGGCTTATAGAAGGTCCTTGCCAAACCAATGTGAGGCACCTCCATCAACTGTGTAATCAAGTTCACATCCCGAGTCAGCCCTAAAGACTCGGAGGGGTTAGTTAGTTAGATGTGAAAGTGCAACAAATCTGACGAAACACTAATATTACAATTTGTACAAATAAAAGGATTTATCAACTTATATACAAAATATCACTGCCACCACAGAACCCCCTGGTTCTTTTACAGAAAGATGGAAAATGGTAACAACAAAAAATATCTGTAATCCAAATTCTGATTATAATTCTGAATGGTTGCACTTGTACAGAAAGAAAATGAAAATGTGAAAAAATGAAAATATAGACACACAGACACAGACGTTGTTACCCTGTAGTGTTGTAGAGTTTGGTAACACTGAGGAATTACTTCAAATACGTATAGGAGTCAGCATGACCTAAATCTCGAAAGCTTTGGGATTTCTGTGAGTTTTAAATTTTGTTCAGAATTCATCCCAAGGTTTGTTTATTTACAGGGTCCTTCCAATTTTTTTTTTTTTTTTACATATAATATAAAAATAAAAGCTGCCAGGCATCTAATATTTGCCTGATACTCTACATCTACTTTATAACAAGTCATATTCATCAAAACAGCAAATCAAAGATATGCCTTGGGTTTTATTTGACACTGATAAATCACCTAAGTTAGTGCTGTCACACAATTATGAAGCCCGAAACACTTGAAAATGTATTATTTTAGCCCCAGTAAATTGATGTCAGAATTTTAAAAGTCACTGGATTATGAAAGTTATCAGATGTTTCTTTCTCAATTTGCTCGAGTTGTCTCAGATTATGCAGTGGATTCAGAAATCTTTCAGACCCCTTCACTTTCTTCACGTTTGGTTGTGTTTCAGTACTGGTACACACATAGCTAAACAGCTCAGGATCCTGGTTTTGTAACCCCAGGCAGTCCCACCCTCTGGAAATGACCCTCTATCTGCCGCAGCCAGGTGTGACGTGGGCTACCCCTTGGCCTGGTCCAGCCACTCAGGTCCCCAACAATGAGGAAACTGCGAGTCGGATCACCCTCGGGTAATCGCGCCACATGGTCGCAGTGCTGTAACTGACGCTCCCTCCCAATGCAGGTCATGTGCCTCATTCGGGACCCCATGAGCAACACAAAGTCAAACCAGCGGTACCCAAGGATTTTCCGGAGAGACACACATGAAGGAGTCCAGTCTTCCTCTCAGGTCACTGGATAGAGTCCATGACTCGCAACCACATAGCAAGACAGGAAGCACCAGGACTCTAAAGACGTGGACCTTCGTCCTTTCGCATAGATATCGGGAGTGCTACACACCCCTTTCCTAGTCCCTGCATGGACTTTGAATGTTCTTCCCGTGCCTGCGTTGGTTTCCTCCCACTGTCCAAAGACATGCAGGTCAGGTGCATTGGCAATCCTAAATTGTCCCTAGTGTGTGTGGGTGTGTGCCCTGTGGTGGGCTGGCACCTGCCCAGGGATTTGTTCCTGCCTTGCACCCTGTGCTGGCTGGGATTGGCTTCAGCAGACCACCATGACCCTGTGTTAAGATATAGCAGGTTGGATAATGAATGGATGGAAGGATAAAAGTAAGGTCCGATACCAGGGAGGACAGAAAAAAACAAAAAAAAAACTCCAGACGGCTGGAGAAAAAAAAATCTGCAGGGGTTCTGAGGCCATGAGACCACCCAGCCCACTTTAGGCATTCTACCTAACATCAATGACCTCACAATCAGTTCACATGGAAGTACTTGATGATGACGGCCATGTGGACTTCTGGTCTTCTGGGACATCACGGTGCTTTGATCAGGTGGTGGTGGCGATAATTATGGTAGATAAGTATCACTAGGGGAACTTTGCTAAGGAGGCCCTTGTAGCAGCTCTTACAGTTGACCAGTGTGATATTGAATTTAGTTTTCCAAAGCCCATACTGCCCACAAGGGGTACACTGTGTAACATGTTTGCTAGTTTTGTTTCAGAATCGTGTATATGGTAGTGTTGAGAAGAATGAAAAGAGGGCAACCAAAGAGAAAGTAGATGGACCATGTGAAGGGGGAGAAAGCGCTCAATAGCTGAGAATGGAGGAGACAAATCAAATATAGCGATCCCCCCGGAACGTAAGACAAGCTTTAGAAGAAGACGAAGCCTTTACATTTTGGTAGATCACGTGCCTTACGACACACTGACATGTTGGCAAATTCGTGTGCCATCATCAATCATTTTGTTGCAGACTCATGAGCTTCCTATTGTACGATTGACGACAGTAAATTGCCCAAGGTTTTATTTGGTGTGACAGAACCACTAGGGGGCGTGCCAGCCACCCAGCCTGACACAGACAGACACGGGAGGCACATTTATAAAACACAAGGTGTGTGAGGGGATCGCCCATACGGACTCAGGAGCAGCTGCAGCACCCACTGGTGGCGCCCCCAAACGATCCCAACATGGGTTTAAGACAACTCCATCTCTGATGAAGCGCTGTGGGAGTCCAAGGCACCACTGCAACCCATGGGTTGCTGCCATCTAGTGTTCTGGGGGAGGTACTGTTCTGCCCAGCGAAGAGGTGTCCTGGCCTGGCAAGAACCCCGGCCATCTGTGACACTGGATACGGTCCATCTGCAACATCTTATGAATTGAAGGCCCACCTTGCACCAATTTCTGCTGGGAACGAGTTGAACGTTTCCATGGCTACCAGAAAACTAAACAAGTTCGACAAAGGAGTGAATAGATATTTCTAACTAACGCAGAGCTATCTGGAAAAGTGTGGCGCAACGTTTGAAGCAGGCAAATTCTGAAGCGACTTTTTCATGAAAGGCAATTCAGAATAAATCCAATTGTTTTGCAATGTCAATTAGCTGTGTTATCAGTAGGTAAAAAAAGAACAAAAAAAAAAGCCTGGCGTGGTGGCAGAGACACAGCTAATCTCACACAGGAGAATGATAACAACTATGTAGGATCACCTGCTTGAAAAAAGTCCACTTTATCTTGCAGGGCTTTATTTAATCAGCAGCGCACCATCTATGGAGGCGTAGGTGTTCTAACAGAGCAAGTAATTAGCAAGATAAGCCAATTGCATGTATACAGCAAAGCACCACGCATGAATCACAATCATTCTGCATGTTGATAAGAAATGAATCACTCAATTCCGGGCAAGTAAAATGTGTAAGAACCTTAGCAATTATGCAAAAGGAATAATGGAAACGTTTGAGGTCTCAAGGCCCCCGTGTAGAAAAGCTGCTGCTTTTGTTTTCCTCTTTGTCTTTCTTCGACTTTCAGCATGTCGAACGCTCAGTCTTGTTACCTAATCGGCTCCCTGCATTTACTGGTCCGGGCCTTCGAATTTGATTAACATTTATTTATTTGGCTTACGTCTTTATCCAAAGCGACTTACAACATTTGAGATACTATTGGTCACATTTCTTTTCTTTTTCCAATTGGAGCACAGTTCACACGGTGTCATGATGCCAGTACGTAGAGAAATGCGCCGACAGTATTCCGTCATTGCACTCTGAACATAAATATGGTGTCCTGCAGGGCTCAGTACTGGGACCTTCACTGTTTTCACTTTACATGGACTACAAGACCTTCAGCGAGAAGCTTGGAGAGAAGGCGACAACCTTTGGTGCAATTATTCGAAGATGGAAGAAATATAAAATGACCATCAATCGCCCTCGGTCTGGAGCTCCATACAACATTTAATTCTTTACATTTATATAACGCTTTTCTCACTACTCAAAGCGCTCTCCACACAGGAAGGACCCGGGGAGCAAACCCACAGTCTCCTTACTGCAAAGCAGCAGCACTACCAACTGCGCCACCTGTGAGGTTTGCCTCATGAGGTGAGGATAATCATGAGAAAGGTGAGGGATCAGCCCAAAACTACACGGGAGGAGCTTGTTAATGATTTGAGGGCAGTTGGGACCACCACAGTCACCAAGAACACCATTGGTAACACACTACGCCACAATGGATTGAAATCTTGCAGCACCTGCAAGGACCCCCTGCTCAAAAAGGCACATGTACAGGTTTGTCTTAAGTTTGCCAGTGAACAACCTTCTCACCAAGCTTCTTGCTGATGATCTTGTAACCCTGTGCAGGTCTTGTCCATGATGTCCTTTGACAGCTCTTTGGTTTTGCCCATGGTGGTGGAGAGGTTGGAATGGAAGAAGTTGATGCTGTGGACAGGTGTGCTTTATATACATCATGAGTTGAGATCAGGAGTATCTGGAAATGATTGATTGGTTGATTGATTTTAATCTGTGTGCCACATGGGCATGCAGCCAATCTGTGGGGGCAAGAATTCTGGCTGGGCTGTAGGGGATCAAATACTTATTCCTCTCAATGGCATGCAAATCAATGAATAACTTTTATGTAACGTGTTTCTTTCTGGATTTTTGCTTGATATTTTGTCTCTCGGCGGCACAGTGGGTAGATAGATAGATAGATAGATAGATAGATAGATAGATAGATAGATAGATAGATAGATAGATAGATAGATAGATAGATAGATAGATAGATAGATATTAAAGGCACTATACAGTGATAGATAGATAGATAGATAGATAGATAGATAGATAGATAGATAGATAGATAGATAGATAGATAGATAGATAGATAGATAGATATTAAAGGCACTATACAGTGATAGATAGATAGATAGATAGATAGATAGATAGATAGATAGATAGATAGATAGATAGATAGATAGATATTAAAGGCACTATACAGTGATAGATAGATAGATAGATAGATAGATAGATAGATAGATAGATAGATAGATAGATAGATAGATAGATAGATAGATAGATATTAAAGGCACTATACAGTGATAGATAGATAGATAGATAGATAGATAGATAGATAGATAGATAGATAGATAGATAGATAGATAGATAGTGTAGTCGGCAGGATTAGATAGATAGATAGATAGATAGATAGATAGATAGATAGATAGATAGATAGATAGATAGATAGATAGATAGATAGATAGATATTAAAGGCACTATACAGTGATAGATAGATAGATAGATAGATAGATAGATAGATAGATAGATAGATAGATAGATAGATAGATAGTGTAGTCGGCAGGATAGATAGATAGATAGATAGATAGATAGATAGATAGATAGATAGATAGATAGATAGATAGATAGATAGATAGATAGATAGATAGATAGATAGATATTAAAGGCACTATACAGTGATAGATAGATAGATAGATAGATAGATAGATAGATAGATAGATAGATAGATAGATAGATAGATAGATAGATAGATACTTTATTAATCCCAGGTAGCACTGCTGCCTCACAGTTAGGAGACTCAGGTTCACTTCCCGGGTCCTCCCTGCGTGGAGTTTGCATGTTCTCCCCGTGTCTTGCGTGGGTTTCCTCCCACAGTCCAAAGACATGCAGGTTAGGTGTATTGGCAATTCTAAATTGTCCCTAGTGTGTGCTTGGTGCTGTGTGTGTGCGCCCTGCGGTGGGCTGGCACCCTGTCCGGGGTTTGCTTCCTGCCTTGCGCCCTGTGTTGGCTGGGATTGGCTCCAGCAGACCCCTGTGACCCTGTAGTTAGGATATAACGGGTTGGATAATGGATGGATGGATTCTGTCTCTCTCCATTCAAATGAAACTACCATAAAAACTAGAGACTGTTCATTTCTTGTAAGTGAGCAAACTTACAAATTCAGCAGGGGATCAAATACTTATTTCCCCCATTGTAGCACTTTTTTCTCATTGAACTTGATTATTATTTATTTATTTATTTGACTTACGCCTTTATCCAAAGCGACTTACTACATTTGAGATATAATTGGTCACATTTCTTTTCTTTTTCCAATTGGAGCACAGGCAGGTCAAGTGACTTGCTTATGTTCACACGGTGTCATGATGCCAGTACGTAGAGAAATGCGCCGACAGTCTTCCATCATTACACTCAGAAGATAAATATAGTGTCCCGCAGGGCTCAGTACAGGGACCTTCACTGTTTTGTGATGGGAATTGAACCCACAGCCTCAGGGTTTGAAGTCCAAAGCCTTAACCGCTACAGCACACTGATTCCCAAATTGTTTACTATCGGTATGGAGTTTGCATTTGGTTTTCTACTTTTATTTACAGTTTTATCAACACCCCACTCCCCCGAAAATACATTGTTTGCAATGCTAAAGGGCTCATGTCTCAGGTCTGTAATGCTCCTTGGGAACATCAAAGCCTACCAGTGTTTTTTTTTGTGGAGGAAATGGTTAAAAAGGAATTTCCCCTTTCCAGTTTTGTAATAGCAGACTTTCTATCAATTTAATACTAAACTCATAATTCTCCTGTTTAGGACAAGTATGCCAACATTTAAACTGGCATAGACAATCTGCCATGTAATACCAACACAAGTTTAAAAGGTGATGTGTGCTGTGCCATGGGCCAATTAAAGGATCTCCAGTTAAGGGGGCTCAGAAGCCCTAGGGAGAAGCGGAGGATCAGGCTCATGTGACTTTGCTCCTTTGTATAATTTTAGCTTTTTTTCTCAATATTTTTTCTCATCATGGGTGCACACGCAACACATTGGAAAAAGCATGTAACACTGAGTTTAGATCAGTGTTGAGAACTTAGCATTATCAATACTTCACTGCTGACAGCTCCCCCTTCTGATGAACTAAAAGTGTCAGCTATCAGACTGTGACCTAAAAAGCCAGAGCTAGACTCGCATAATGTGTAAAAATGATAGATCCGTTTCAGATTTACTCTTTTTGACTAAAAGTAGTCGCCACGCAGTTTCAGTCTCACCTTACACATCACAGTTTATTTCAGAAATTCCAATCTAGCTTCTGCTCAGGTCATAATACAGAAACATTAGTAACCCGTGTTGTAAACGAGATTCTGATATTCTCTGATCAAGAAAATTCCACAGCAATTATATTGTTAGGTTTAACCAGAGCGTTTGACACCATTGACTGGGAAACGACATTGGGCCCACGGGTATTGTGCTTGCATCACATTGATGCCAGTACGTATAGAAATGGACTGATAAGACTCCATCATTACACTCAGAAGATAAATATGGTGTCCCGCAGAGGGCTCAGTTCTGGGACAAAACTCATTCTGGAAATTCTTTGTTTGAGTTCCTCCCGTCAGGCGGACACTTTAGGTCAATCCATGTACGCACAAACAGACTAAAAAAGAGCTTTTTCCCATCTGCCATAAACTTTCTGAGCTCTGAAGCTCCTCAGTCTGAGATCATTTTTAATTGAACATGTGCAATAAGCGATAGATAGATAGATAGATAGATAGATAGATAGATAGATAGATAGATAGATAGATAGATAGATAGATAGATAGATAGATAGATAGATACTTTATTAATCCCAATGGGAAATTGACAATATATTGGTGATGTGCAATATACTAATGTAATCCATATTACTAACCGAGAATGCTAAACCGGATGATGGACGCAGGCACATCCGGCCATGGGCCGTAGCTGCAAAAAGACGTACTGCGCAGGCGCAAGAAAGGGCCGCGAGAGGCGGATGAGGGGCCGCGAGAGGCGGACAAGACCACAGAAAAAAGCAGTGAGCAAAGAAAAAAGAGGAGAAAGAAATGAGACGCCGCAAGCACAGAAAAAAGGAAACGGCAAAGAAAAATGTAGTCAAAGGCAGGCACCGCACGAAACCCATTGCACACGAAACTAGCACACAAAAAAAAAGAAGACGCTCGCGCACAACGGCAAGGCTCCCCCCCCTACAGGCACCGGACGGGATACACACCAAGAGGGGGATTTAACAAGCCCCTGGAACACAAAAAAAAAGAACACAAAACCACCCCACACACCCTACAAGCAACGGACGGGACACACACAAAGAGGGGGATTCAACAAGCCCCTGGAACACAAAACGAAAGAAGACGCTCGCGCAACAACAATCCTCACCCACACCCCCCCCCCCCCAAATCAATAAGAAGTGACATCCAAAGCCACATATCTAAAGGAAACGTCCATATTAAACATACGTCATCTCAAAACCTTCACACTAGGCGGCATAGGTGGATCTCATTAAAATAAAGCACTATTAACCGTTCAACTGGAGAAAAGGCTCCATATTAACAGTGAGTGCGATCCTCCTTATTACTTATACATATTTCGCACGCTGAGGAACAAACAAGTCATGCATACACGGTCACGGGTACAAAACGATTCGGATCGGATAACAGGACCAAACACACAAACACGAATGAAACCAAAAGAATACACGGCGGCGCATACAACGCGCTTCGGAAAATACGTGAGAAAAAATGTCTCGGATCAAAAAACGCAAAGCTCAAGTAATCCCGTTACAGAGACGTGCCCAAATGAACAGACACATTGAACGTAGATGCATACAGCGCGCGTCTCAAAGTGCTGCATCGAAACAAGCACGATTTCAAAAGAAAGAGCTCGCGTCTCAGACATACAAAAAAGGGAGCAAAGCAACGCGCATATGACCGGCCAGAAAACAAGCAAGCAGGACTCAAAAAGCAGAAAGCTCAACTGACCGACATACAAAAACGGACAAGGCACGATACAAACAATGCACGACGTAGAGTGAAACGGACTTTGCGCAAAGCGGAGGCGAATCAATTAAAAATCAAAAATAGCGCGTCACAAATAATGGACATGCAACAACGCGGCACTCAAACACCACAAGCAAAACATGCCCGTCGCAGACATCAACGCCAGACGTCTGCTAAACGCTTACGCCAGTTGGCTGACAACGCTTTCAATAATGAGTCCACTATTGAGGAAAATTCATTGGGATTAATGAATGTCATTTGCAATCATTGTCATTCACTTAACTTCACAGAAGAAACAACTGGCAATACAAATAATGAATTTACACGTTGTTGTCAAAAGGGGCAGTTTAGAAAGCCTCCTTTACATTCATATCTTGAATATCTACAGAAGCTTCTAACTAATGATGTGCCTGAAAGTAAAAACTTTATGAACTGCATTAGATCCTACAATAGTTCATTTGCTTTTGCATCTACCGGAGTAGATATCAGGCCACCAAAAGGCAATGGCCCATACTGCTTTCGCATATGTGGTTAACACAACGCACTATATTA
Organism: Erpetoichthys calabaricus; assembly: GCF_900747795.2. Classification (NCBI taxonomy): domain Eukaryota; kingdom Metazoa; phylum Chordata; class Cladistia; order Polypteriformes; family Polypteridae; genus Erpetoichthys; species Erpetoichthys calabaricus. The sequence continues at coordinate 11,381,258 of NC_041408.2, read as the reverse complement.
TGTCCAAAAAATATTAATGTTAATCACATTATTAACCAGGTCATTTCATTACTTCCTGGAGAGACACGACTCTTTCTAAGCTCTGACAAAGTTGACTCTGATGACGACAATCAACATCTGAATTTACCCTTAGAATATTTGAACACTATTAACCCGGACGGATGACCACAACACAACCTTACCCTTAAAAACGGAACAATAATCATGCTATTAGGAAACCTTAACACTAAACAGGGTTTATGCAATGGCACACGGTTAGTCGTCAACACCATAACACACGATGTTATTCAAGCAACAGTTCTTTCAGATTCACATGCTAACAATACTGTTCTCATTCTTGGAATTGACCTTACGAGTTCTGACCTAGAATTACCTTTTACATTGAAACACCGACAGTTCCCCATTAAACCTGCATTTGCCATGACCATCAACAAATCACAAGGACAAACCATGGACAAAGTTGGCATCTACCTCTCTGAACCCGTTTTTGGACATGGACAACTTTATTTTGCCTTCTCATGTGTTCCACGTTCATCTCACATTAAAGTTAAAGTTAAAAATGATCCATGCCAAGGAAGACTCATTCAAAGACAAGACACCATCTTTACTACTAATGTTGTATACAGAGAAATATTCCAATAAAACATTACTCTATGCCAAACACTCTATTTTGTATTTATATAGGCATCATCCAAACCTGCACACTATTCTGTATCTAATTCATACATCTCACTCTTTGTCATGCCCCAACGCCAGGGGTTGGCGAGCGAAGCGAGCAGGGGGCGGAGCCCCCTAGTACAATATATAATATGTAATGTACTATTCATTAACAGATGCAATAACAATTTATGCTGCTGTACTTTGAACAATAATAATTTGCTCTGGTTACTTGATCATGTAACACTGTATACAACATAATTGAAATTATTTGAATTTCCTTTAAATGCACCTTGGGGCTGTCACAATGACAATAAAGTGCTTGAACTTGAATAAGTGTCCCAAAAAAACGACAAGAAGTGTGGAAGCGCCAAAGATTCTCACCTTGAAAGAAGGCTCTAGGAGTGAGAGGATAGGCCAACAGAGTAATTAGTTTATTGCAATAAACAACAATGCGGACTCAACCCAATTAAGCCAAACTTAGCTGAGCCCCGAACAGGTCAAACGTTGCGGTTAATATAATCATTTCTTATCATCTTGACCTCACTCAAAACAGCTCATTGCGCTGCTTATTCTGACTCCCCACTCCAGCTGTCCCCTTTCAGGCCCTCTCGGAAACCACCGTGTTTTGCCATTCATTATCATTTCTCGCTTCCCTTATTTCCTAGCCGGCCTTCAACTGGCAGGTGTTCCCCCTTCTCTGACCTCAGGCTGTCTCCATTCATCATTTTCCCCCTTCTCCGTCCTTTTGGGTGATTAAATATTGGTGGTTTCACTCTGAGCTCAATTAAAAAAGAAATATGGCATATGCCTTTGTTTAACTACTAGACAAAGAGCCTATTTCGACAACGTAAGATGAAACGGGCACGAGTGGAATCTCTATATATAATCTTCATTTGGATCTTGATCTTTGTTTGTCCGCGAATGAATTAGAAGAAGAAGCACTAGATGGCAGTAGAGAGACAGCTAAAACATAGGCATTGCATTAAGAATCTCCTCCAGGCTTATAGTACTGAAGACTGTAGTACTCCAGTCACACCTCAGAACACAGACATTCAAACTAAACAAATTGTTGTGCTTTAAATTAACTAATCTTTATATATAATCTTCATTTGGATCTTGATCTTTGTTTGTCCGCGAATTCCATGCATGCGTAGACCACCTTCCAGTTTAGTACGTTGTTGTTACTTACGGATGTCAACAATGTGCCGGAATAACAAAAGGGGTGGTGGACAGTGTTAAGCTGGTTAGCTCCTGAGGCCTGGTTAGAGAATGAGATTGGCGAAGATAAAAGGTACGTGCCTACGTAACATATGAATGAAAGAAAGACAGTGGGTAAAATGAATGACAACGTAACAGCACGTTGCGGAAATTATTATTGTTACGTTGTAGCCGGTGAGTGCTGCGCGTCTCACAGTTGTACCGTGGCTTGCTCACATGTCAGTGAAGTGATCCCTATTTATGCTTTAAAGAGCCTGGATACCTATGTGTCCCCCTTTTATAACCATTGCTCCGTGTATATTGCCTTACTCTTTGGATTGCCACAAAGCAACCTGCGAGATTGGAGAAAGGTTGAGAAGAGATCGTGAGAGGAAATGACAGCGTCGTGAAAATGAGATGGACTGCGAACGGAGAGAAGCAGAAATGCTCCTACACCACCACATAATTACTATTCGGACAGTGATTCCGAGTAGGCCGTTCCTATCGAATCAATGTCCAAGGGTTTTCTTCGGTAATTTTGTTTCCCTTATAAAAAATCATAATGCTGTGCGACGAAGGGCCCAGTTCACGACTGGCAGCCGCGTTTAAACAGGGAGCCCTTCACAGACAACTTTAATACGCGCAACATAGTTGGGCGCACATGGCTAGTAGTATAATATATAATAAGTATAAGCACCACAAACCTGATATAGGTGTATTGAATGAATGCGTAATTAGGCCTCGAGCTGTAGTCGAAATCGCCTTTCAGGCCTCTAGAGCTTTAATCGAAGTCGCCTTTCTCTTTGAATTTTCGCGGCCATAAATCCGCTGCCCGCCGCGATGTCGGCCTCATAAGGTTTTTCAGGCAGCTGCGCAGAAAGCGACTGCGCATTCGGCTTCAGACATGCGCAGAAGGTGACGTGCGCAGAAGGCGACTGCGCATTCGGCTTCGGACGTGAGTGAGTGAGTGAGTGAGTGAGGAGACTGGCGAATTATGTATTAAGATAGATTTGCTTGGCATTCCTGATTCCTGTTAACGTTCACACAAAGTTTAATGCGTATGAAAAATCATACTAAGTTTTATATCTACTTATGCTAATACATAGATACATGACTTTTTTATTTTCCACCAGAATTAATAGTCGTGTTTCTCAAGAAATGGCTTCTTCTCGTGCCTGAGACTCAAGAGACAGGTAGCAGCCACTGCTTTTCTCTCAGACCACCCACAACTTTACACGTGGATGCCCTACCACTAATATTTGCTGTCGCCCATACTGAGGGTTTTCCCAAAGGCAATGGGACAATAAATTCTCCCTTTAGTTTACCTGCGCAAAACGTATTAGGCAGCAAGTCAAAGAACAATAAAAAAACACACACACTTAGAAATTTCTTACAAATACAAAAATAACTCCAGATGGGGGATCTGGGGGGGGGGGGGGTGGTCATTAAATATTTGTATTAGCAGTCATCCCACTTGAGTGTGAAAGCTCTTAATGTTCAGCTCACACTTGTTGTTCTGCTGCACCGAATTCATTTACTTTAATAAGCAGGCCTGACTACAGTGGACTGCAGTTCTGACACGTTGTGGCCATTAAGGGGTCTACTAGTACCAACAACCCACTGACACAATCGCATCACAATAGTGATAATTTAAATGATACCTTTAGAATAACTCTTTCTCTTCTTTTGTCTCCTTCACACCCGACTCAAGTGGAGGACTCTCTTTTCAATCCAGAGTATTTCCTGTGCTTAATCTATTACACCTGGGAAGCACTTCCGGGTCAGGCAGGACCGTTATGATCCTCATAACATCAGTATCTAAGAGCTCCCCCCTGACAGCCCCCACAGAACCCGACAGAGCCAGACTATGGGACCACAACTCCCATGCTGCCCTGCAAGTATGGCAAATGACGATGTATTATTTACCCTCTACAACTCCAGGCACCTCACATGCAGATAAAGAGCCTTGGCTTGAGTTGGGAGAACTTTTTGCCCGAGCTGAGCTCCGTCAAGGTGGGAATGGGATAGCAGGCTGCTTGCTGCTTGTGCTGATCGACACATTTACAACACAAAAGACGCTGACGGAGAGGTGCGAAGGGATTTAAGGTGGGCCAGGATTATGAGTTTTTTCGTAGGCTTCAGGGATTCTAGTGTTAAGGGACCTGTGTGCTTTACGTGAGTTTCCTAGACATTTATAACAACATTGTGAGTGTGGGACGTGACTGACAGGTATGTTAATAAGTGGCAAGACAATGGGGGGGGGGGGGGGCACAGTTCAACAAATAACAGGAATAGTTAACAGCATGTGGGGCAGAACGCTTATTAGGTTCAGTTTGGTTGACCCCTTGGAGAAGCTCTTGACTATTAGTTCTGGGATGCCCCAAGTTTCTCTTCCCTGTACTGTACATCATTAATGCTGTTCTATCTTTGTCACTCGGTGTCTTGAGTTTCACACACTGCTCCGGATGCAGGGTCTCTAGCACATTAAAGACTTTAAGCATAACATTCCTTGATTTATTTTCAAAATTTTTAATGATATATGCTTAACATTCCATTCACATTTCTAATTGCTTCTCATCCTTGCCTGGAGAATTAGAATGTTATTTTGCGAAAATCTCTAAATGCGTTTTCTTCTTGTAGGTCAGCATCACTCATTCGGATGCTATATTTGTAATTAATAATCGTTTTATGGATTAAATCGGGGACCCCAAAATGAAAAGAAACTGAAAACCACTAAGCAAATGCTTCAAAAAGTACAAACACAGAACACACATGGGTTCACCAGCCGAGGAGAGCCAACCCAAACTTCCACATCACATTTGTAGGTCATGAGGACCCTGATATGGATGTGAGTGGCACTGGAGCACCACAATGAGCTGTCCTGTCTCCTTTTCTTTTCACTTTGTACACAGGGGTGTAGCACAGAACTTTGCTGTTTGCATGGACAAAATTAACAAGACGTGCATAGATGGTCTACCCTCCATCTTACTTTAGCAGGGAGAATGAACATTGTCAAGTTGAATATTTTCCTATTACAAAATATTCCCATAAACATTAACAAATCATTTTTTATAAGAAATTAGATTCAATCATAACCTAATTTATTTGGAATTCAAAAAATACACACATTCAAAAGGGGACCCTACAACGACCTAAATCAGAAGGTGGCATGGCACTACCTAATTTTAATTTTATTGCTGAGCGGCCAACATACAAGCTATAAAAACCTGGACATTGACACAAGTAGATGAACACACACGGGCTTGGTATGCAATAGAAATGAAATGCTGCAGCATTTCTTTATATTCCTTGCTTTGTACCCAAATAAATACAAATTATCGTCAATATACTAACAACCTGATTGTCATTCATTCACTCAGAATATGGAACCAAAGTATGAAGCACTTCAAGTTAGACAATATTTTATCTGTGGCACCTCTACATGATAACCACCTTTTTCCACCCTCTCAAACTAACACAGTTTTAAATGTTTGGAAAACGTATGGGATTAAATCACTTTGAGATCTGTATATAAATGATGTCTTTGCATCCTATGAACAACTACACTCCAAATTTAGTCTCCCATCAACACAATTTCTCCACTCTCTCCAAATTACAAACTTTGCTAAATGGAAACTGCCCAGTTTTCCTCACCTCCCACCTATTTCTATTCCAGAAGAGATATTGATCAGTCTTGGGGACTCAGACAGCATTTCTATAATATATTAAAACAGTTTAAAGTCCTTCCCTTTTAAAGATCCCAGAGTACAGCCATCTATCTATCTATCTATCTATCTATCTATCTATCTATCTATCTATCTATTATATAGAACTTTTCACATTTATCTATTATTTAGTGCCTATATAGTGAATATATATTATATTCATCTATCTCTCTATTATATAGTGCCTTTCATATATATCTATCTATGTAAAATATAGTTTCTTACACTTCTATCTATCTATCATATAGTGCCTTTCATATCTATCTATCTATCTATCTATCTATTATATAGAACTTTTCACATTTATCTATTATATAGTGCCTTTCATCTATCTATATATGTATCTATCTATCATATAGTGCTTTTCACATCTATTTATCTATCTATTATATAGAACTTTTCACATTTATCTATTATATAGTGCCTTTCATCTATCTCTCTATTATATAGTGCCTTTCATATCTATATATAATATAGTGCCTTTCATATCTATCTATCATATAGTGCCTTTCCTATCTATTATATAGAACTTTTCACATTTATCTATTATATAGTGCCTTTCATCTATCTATATATGTATCTATCTATCATATAGTACCTTTCCTATCTATCTATTATATAGAACATTTCACATTTATCTATTATATAGTGCCTTTCATGTATCTCTCTATTATATAGTGCCTTTCATATCTATCTATAATATAGTGCCTTTCATATCTATCTATCTATCTATCTATCTATCTATCTATCTATCTATCTATCTATCTATCTATCTATAATATAGTTTCTTACACATCTATCTATCTATCTATCATATAGTGCCTTTCTTATCTATCTATTATATAGAACTTTTCACATTTATCTATTATATAGTGCCTTTCATCTATCTATCTATCTATCTATCTATCTATCTATCTATCTATCTATCTATCTATCTATCTATCTATCTATCTATCTATCTATCTATCTATCTATCTATCTATCTATCCCAAAGTGCTTTTCACATCTATTTATTTGTCTGTGTCAAATATCAAGTCTTTCAGATGGGTGATGGAAGGTCTCTTACTATTGCTACAAAACATTAAGTAGAGTTCATTTCTCCTGAGAAATGTACAGTTCTGTCTATTAAATATTTATGTAAATTGTATGATTTGTTTGCAAAGCAATCATTTGATTAAGATAAAAAAAACAAATTTTTTTTTCTGGGATAAAGGAAAGGCTCCAAGGCTTCCGTGTCGTCTCCTCGCTCGTGTCTCTCCCACATTGTGTGGCTCTCCCATCATCTTTGCTATTCTCAGCAGCAAAAAAAAAAAAAAGGAATTGAAAAAAAAAATCAATTTCTGAAACTCTCCTGACTTTGGCTTTCTCTTGTACTGTAACTTCTCCTTTCACTTTGAGCGGTTTCTCCCTGCAGCCACTATCATTCACACGCTATGAGTAACAGTCATCTCCTAGCAACGGTCCTCAATCTTCCTGTCATTCATTGCTGTCTCTTTTCCTTTCAAGCCTGCACACATCAATAATGGCTCTGAAACATGATTTAAGGGAATGGTGTATTATTGAATTAAACTGGAGTACTTTGTGAATTTAGTGCCTTTTTATAAGCTGCCATGTAAGTAGACCTTTCAGAAATATTCAGTAAATAAGACTTCAGATATGTGTATTCTTGAAAAAAGTAATTATTTTGATGGACACGTTCTGTAATTAACATCAGCTGCAGGCATCCATTTTTATGTGCCTTTTGCTGGATAAAAAACTTACTTTGCTGCTGAATTATTATTTCTTTACACCTCAGTGGGGGGTAAAGTTTAAAAAAAAAAATACTAAATTAATCGGCTAAATACATACATCTTGATTTTCTATACAATAGCTCCTTTAAAGCGGAGGCTGGCACCAGTTGGCATACTTAGATGGATTTGGGTTCTGTTGCCAACTTGGACGCTGTTTCCAGTGACAAAAAAACGTAGGTGAGCCCTTCAGAAATAAGCACATTTATGTATAAATTTGTCTTAAAATATAGTCTAATGTTCTTCTAGGTTACATTAATGAACAAACACAATCTAGGGGGTGCAAAAGTTTTTAACGCTAAGTATCTTGTACTTAAGATCATTCATTAATTAGAACGTTTTTGCGGAACCCTTTTGCAACTAAAGTAGTAGGTAATCTGATTTGGAAATGAACACGTAAAGCAACCCAATTGTTATTTTCAACATTGTTCTTCACTTGAACCTTTCCTGTGATTCTGCCACAGGGGGTCCGGTCAGTTGTCGTGTACCAGCAGCCACACCACCCGCAACCTCAGAACCCCGCCATCCGCCCTGAAGGTAAATGGGCCCAGGCAGTGCTTGGATGGAAGACCACCTAGGAAAAGCTTGGGTTTGCTTCGGGAAGAGGTGTTGTGCGAAGCCAGTAGAGGGCGCTGACCCTGTGGTCGGTGTGTGTATCACCAAATGCCCCAGGACAGTGACAGGAACACCGTGCTGTAAAAATGGCAGCGTCCTTCAGATGAGATGTAAAACTGAGATCCTGATTCACTGTGGTCATAAAAGATCTCTTTGTAACAAGTAGGGTGCTTCTCGATGTCCTGCCCACCATCGCCTGGCCCCTGAAATCATCCCCTGTCTCTACTTGGCTAACTATCTTCCACCCCTTCAACACCTATTAGCTAATGTGGCGAGCACAAGATGGCTCCAGTGCGAGTGGTGGTTGAAGTGGCTCCCCACTCGCTATGTAAAGCACTTTGAGTAGTGAGACAGCACTAAATACAGTAAATGTAAAGAATTATTATCCGTTATCATATGAAATAGCACCATACTAGCAATGGATGAAGACAAGACTACGTAGTACGGCAGTAGGAGGAAACGACCCTCAGGTCTATGTGCGGCTTCGGTGAACAATGGAGTGAGGTGAGTACCAAGCATAACTAACACATCCCGGTCATTGCCTCTTCCAGCTTTTGCCATCGGGCAAGAGATACAAAGCAATGAAAAACAGGAGAAACCGGCTTAAAAACAGCTTTTATCCAAAAGTAATCATAGCCCTGAACTCAAATAAAACTGCTCCATATCATTCTCTGAATATGCAATATAGACCTTAAGTCAGCCAGCGCAATTTGTAGATATGACAAGTGTAATCTATATATATAAAATCCCTATGTGCGTCCAGGTGTGGGTGTCTTCTTATGAAGTGCGCATGCGCGGGGCACAGTGCGACGCGTGATATTACTGTCAGAGAAAGTTAGAGGCGTTTTACGGAAATACAAACCAGTATTACTGCGAGAGGAAATTAAAGGTACACAATACAGTGACGCATATTACAGCCACATACAAGCCAGTATTACTGTCAGAGGAGATTAAAGGCATATTACCGACGCGCACGCCTGTATTACCGCCAGAGAAAATTAAAGGTATATTACGGACGTACAAGCCAGCGGACGTACAAGACAGTATCCTTCAATAAGGGCGCGCACAAAAAGGCGAGCCTCAAAAGGGCGACCTCAATTGGGCGCAGCGAATAAAGGCGCGCGTAAATAAAGATCTGCACCTTTGTTGCTCTTCACATATTCCAGTGCCATTTGAACTAAATTATCTACGAACGCCTTTATTTGCAGCGTTCAATTGAGGTCGCCCTTATTGAATAGAGCCGTACAAGACCGTATTACTGTCACAGAAAATTAAAGACATACAATACACGGCGGCAGCCCACGAAGAACGGTCAGCTCAGCAAGTAAACATCAACAAAAGAAAGGCTGAAAGAAAGAAAAATACAACCAACAAAAAGAATGAGGTCAGAGTCCCTTGCCATTTAATATTGACTGTTCCTACTAATGTTTATGCACTACTGTTCTAGCGCCCGTTATTGTAATGGGCTAAATGACTAGTTTGTATATATTTATAATGTACCTTTATTACTATTCCTTTTCTTGTTTTTTAACTTTTATTCCTGAGTCGACAGCACCTTAATTTTCGTTGTTCTTTTGTTAAAGTGACAATGACAATAAAGATTTATCTTATCTTATGATTCCAAGAATTAATAAAATAACAGTGGGAGGTCAAGCTTTTAGTTGCAGGACCCCCCTAAACTGTGCAATGGTCTGCCTGCTACTATAAGAGATGCCCCTTCCGGTCTCAGCTTTCAAATCCCAACTGAAGATTCACGACTTCAGTTTAGCACACCCTGCCTAGAGCTGCTGATTAACTGTACAGACTGCATCGCCGTTGTTAGTCAGTAGCACTAAAACAGAAGTAACATGATAGTTTTAATTTGTTACTAACCCTCACCTATTCTGTTTCTCTTCTCGGTACTCAAATGTAGAGGGGTCCTTTCATCGGATTGGCTGGCCCAGTGCTATCCCATCTGTGGAATGGAATTGGTTGGGGCAGCTTGATGGCTGAGGTCTCCAGGACTCTAAACAAATCCAAATCATATTATGTGATATCATCTACTGTTAAATTCTGCTCCGTACTTAGAACACTCTAGACGAGAACAGGCCATTCAGCCCAACAAATCTCGCCAGTACTATCCACTAATTTCTTCCAAGAAAACATCCAGTCGAGTTTTGAAAGACCCTAACGTCTTACTGTCTACCACACTACTTGGTAGCTTATTCCAGGTTTCTATCGTTCTTTGTGTAAAGAAAAACTTATTAATGTTTGTGTGAAATTTACCCTTAACAAGTTTCCAACTGTGTCCCCGTGTTCCTGATGAACTTATTTTAAAATAACAGTCTCGATCCACTGCACTAATTCCCTTCATAATTTTAAACACTTCACTCAGGTCTCCTCTTAATCTTCTTTTGCTTAAACTGTAAAGGCTCAGCTCTTTTAATCTTTCCTCATAATTCAACCCCTGTAGCCCTGGAATCAGCCCAGTCGCTCTTCTCCGGACCTTTTCTAGTGCTGCTATGTCCTTTTTGTAGCCTGGAGACCAAAATTGCACACAGGACTCAAGATGAGGCCTCACCAGTGTGTTATAAAGCTTGAGCATAACCTCCTTGGACTCCACACGTGATGCTATGTTGTATGTAAAGTGCTTTATAAATAAAGTTGACTTGACTTGACTTGACATATAACCTAACATTCTGTTAGCCTTCTTAATGGCTTCTGAATACTGTCGGGAAGTGGATAGCTTAGAGTCCACTACCTCTCCTAAATCCTTCTCCTAAGGTGTACTCTCGATTTTCCGACCGCCCATTGTGCATTCAAACCCAACATTATTTTCTTCCAATGTATAATACTTTGCATTTACTGACATTAAATTTCATCTGCCACAAATCTGCCCAAGCCTGTATGCTATCCAAGTCCTTCTGTAATGATATAACGGATTCCAAATTATCTGCTAATCCACCTATCTTGGTATCATCTGCAAACTTAACCAGCTTGTTACTTATATTCCTATCTAAATCATTTATATATATTAAAAATAGCAGAGGCCCCAGCACTGACCCCTGTGGAACACCACTTTTAACATCGGCCAGTTCTGATGAGGTTCCTCTCACCATCACCCTCTGCTTCCTGTGTCTGAGCCAATTCTACACCCATCTACAAACATCACCCTGAACTCCCACCTCTTTTAATTTGATGCCCAACCTCTCATGTGGCACCTTATCAAATGCTTTCTGAAAGTCCAGATAAATAATATCATAAGCTCCACTTTGATCGTATCCTTTTGTTGCCTCCTCATAGAATTCCAGCATGTTAGTAAAACACGACCTCCCTCTTCTGAACCCATGCTGACTGCTTAGAATAACTCCTGTCCTTGCCAGGTGTTGCTCGATCTTATCCTTAATAATTCCTTCCATTAATTTTCCTGTGATGCATGTTAAGCTTACTGGCCTATAGGTGCTTGGATCTGCCCTGTCACCCTTTTTATATAATTATGTTATATTTTTATTTTTATACTGTATTGATGATTACTTGTGTTCTGTTCTGTGTATTGTATTCTATTGATCCCCTTCTCTTTAACACTCATTGCACGCCCAACCTGCCTGGAAAGGGGTCTCTCTTTGATCTGCCTTTCCCGAGGTTTCTTCCATTTTTTTTTGTCTTCTTAGACAGTCAAGGCTGGGGGGCTGTCAAGAGGCAGGGCCTGTTACAGCCCATTGCAGCACTTCTTGTGTGATTTTGGGCTATACAAAAATAAATTGTATTGTATTATATTGTATTTGCCTTTGTGGTCACTTCTGCACATTGCTTAGGTGGTGACAATGTATTAACATAAACCCCTAAAAACTTTTTAAAGGAAAGGATTTCAGAGGAAGCCGGTCCTCTCCATGGTTGAAGTTTGCTAAAGACCACCTTGACAGTCCACGATGGTGTTTTATGGAACGATGAAACTATGGTTCATTTTTTCACAGTAGCACATATACCATAAAAAAGGGCCAAAGCATAACATGGCAACAACATCCCAAAAGAGAGCTGCGGTGGAAGGAACACCATGTTTTGGGGCGGCTTTGATTCTTGATAAACTTTTCTAAACACATGTTGTCACTTTCTCATTATGGGTTTATTGAGTGTAGATTGAGGGGCAAAAATGGCAAATGTATTAAATCTACAAGATAATAAAGTGTGCCGAAAGTGAACGGGTCTGAGTACTTCCTGGAGCACTTTACCAGGTGAGTCGATTCTGAATTTTCACCTTATTGTGACACAAAGCATCTTTCAAATTTTGTTTGTGACACTTTCATATGTGGTCCTAGATCAGTGCATTTTTGCCTGTACTCAGGGACTGAGCGCTGTCATCATTAGCGAGCACCAGCGGCACAGCAAACAACCGTAAACGAGAGGCACAGCTGTGACTACCATTGTGGTCCCACCAATGCTGACTCCTTTCTCATACCCACGTGTCTCTAAGTGAGAAAGAATTCAAAAAGAGCAGGATGACCTTCGGAACTGGGCTACCACCTGGAAAATGCAGTTTAATATAGAAAAGTGCAAAGTGCTACACGTGGACGAAAGGACCATCAGTCATAAGTACAAGATGGCAGACACTGAGCTACAGGAGGCAACCTCTGAAAACAATTTAGAGGTTTATGTTGAACATTTTCATCGACTAAGCAAAGCACAGAAACAATTAAAAAGGCCAATAAAATGTAAGGTTATATCATAAAAACTGTGGAATTGAAGTCAAGGGGCATTATGCTCAAGTCATATAACGCTCGAGTGAGACCACAACTGAACTACTGTGTGCAGTTCTGGTCACCATGGCATTTAAAACTGTGCAGAGGAGAACCACCAAGTGCATCTCAGAGCTTGAGGATGTGGCCTGCTGCGACAGACTCAAGAGAGTTAAACCTGTTTAGTCTCGAGCGTGGGGACCTCATCCAGTATTTCAAATTCTCAAAGGCTTTGATAAAGAAGATCTGGCAACATTCTTTCATCTTAACTGTGAATCACGTAATCGAGGACATCGGTGGAAATTAACAAGAAGTGCTTTGAAGCCAGGAAGCTCTTGTCTACACAAAGAGTTGTGGAACTCTGGAACAAACTACCAAGATATGGAGTTGAAGAAGAAACCTTAACATCCTTTAAAAAGGATCTGGATGAGATATTGGGATAGGTTAGCTATTAGCTAAACAAACGGGCAACAAATGGACTGAGTGGTTTCCTCTCATTTGTCAATTTTATGTTTCTAATAGCTGCGAAAGCAGCAAAAGCTTTGCCGTCCGGCTTGTTTTCGACCTTCTCGACCAAATCATGTAGTGCAGACAAACTGTTTGCTGTCCTTCAGAGTGAAATACGATGCACACACTAGATACTAGTGTGTCCATTTTGTTGACTTTAACACCTCAGAAATTACGTTTTTTTGCTCTAGGTGACACAGATGGCTCAAAACGTATCGATGTCAACATGTGTGCATTTTCAGAGGCCAGATGCATTCACATTATAATTAGAAAGAGGTCACTTGTACTTCAAAAAATAAAAGGTAAAGTACCACTTCTGGTTAGTGGAAATAGCCAAAAAGTTGATAGAAATCTACGTTTTGTACTTAATACCTGTATGCAAAATTTGGTTGACCTAAGTGAAAGCGTACTCAAGTTATCGTGTTTACACACATGCACACACACACGCACACATACACACAGACAGACACACATGCATAATTCAAAAAATGGTATTTTCGGATTCAGGGAGGTCTAAAACGTCGAGATTCCTCAAAAATCTCGAAATAACATTTTTGGAGGATTCCAATACTTTCCCTACACTTCGTATATGAGAAAGTCAAGGAGGTCTAAAACGTTGAGATTCATCAAAATCTTCACATCGAATTTTTGGACGATTAAAATACTTTCTCTACACTTCGAATACAAGAAAATCAGGGAGGTCTAAAACGTTGAGATTCGTCAAAATGTTGAAATGGAATTTTTGTAGGATTGCAATACTGTCCCTACACTTCATATACAAAAAAAGTCAGGGAGGTCTAAAACATAGAGTTTCTTTAAAATCTTGAAATGTCATTTTTGGATGATTACAGTACTTTCCCTACAGTTCGTAAATGAGAAAGTCAGGGAGGTCTAAAACGTCAAGATGGAATTTTTGGAGGATTCCAATACTTTTCCTACACTTTGTATACGAGAAAGTCAGAGAGGTCTAAAACGTTGAGATTCATCAAAATCTTCACATTGAATTTTTGGACGATTACAATACTTTCTCTACACTTTGTATACAAGAAAATCAGTGAGGTCTAAAACATTGAGATTCATCAAAATGTTGAAATGGAATTTTTGGACGTTTCTAATACTTTTCCTATACTTTGTATACAAGAAAGTCGGGGAGGTCTAAAACGTCAAGATTTATCAAAATCTCGAAATAGAATTTTTGGAGGATTCCAATACTTTCCCTGCACTTCGTATACGAGAAAGTCAAGAAGGTCTAAAACGTCAAGATTCATCAAAATCTTCACATCGAATTTTTGGACGATTACAATACTTTCTCTACATTTCGTATACAAGAAAATCAGGGAGATCTAAAACGTTGAGATTCATCAAAATGTTGAAATGGAATTTTTGGATGTTTGTAATATTTTCCCTATACTTTGTATATACAAGAAAGTTGGGTAGGTCAAAAACATTGAGATTCAACAAAATCTCGAAATGGAATTTTTGCAGGATTGCAATACTTTTCTTACACTTTGTATACAAGAAAGTCAGGGAGGTCTAAAACATCGAGTTTCATCAAAATCTTGAAATCTAATTTTTGGACGATTACAGTACTTTCCCTACAGTTTGTATATGAGAAAGTCAGGGAGGTCTAAAACGTCGAGATTCATCAAAATGTTGAAATGGAATTTTTGGAGGATTCAATACTTTCCCTACACTTTGTATACGAGAAAGTCAGAGAGGTGTAAAACGTCGAGGTTCATCAAAATCTCGACATTGACTTTTTGCACAGTTACAATACTTTTCCTATACTTTGTATATGAGGAAGTAAAAAACAGAGTGGGGCGATGAGGCTTGTAATGTAGTGTTTTCTCCATGCCAATGTAGATTTTTCTGCAGGGACTCTCAAATTGCCCCCGCATCTCATGCTAATGGAACCACCAACGTTAAAGCGGCCTGCTGCCCTGTACAGTATGTGGTGTCATCTGTCATGATACATTTGTTCCAGTCGGAGTCTCTTCCTGTCTCTCACCCAGCGCTGCTAAGTTCATACAAGCAGATTCAGATGAATGAATGAATAGAAAGACAAGGCTTAATTAGCCCACCGGCTGTGTTCATTAGGGTTACTACTGTAGTGACCAAAGCAATAAAACGAGGTCATAAGAGAACAGTTATTAGTTACCCTTCACAGGCGATGTTCAAACGTTTGCGATCAGTGTAACATATGGCGGGATTTGCTGTCGCGTGCTGCCCTACATTTAATGTTGTGGTTCTTCAAAGGCTTTGCTGCCGACTGCAGTGAGTTCGGGACGAAAAAGGGGCATTTAGCCTTTTAGCCTATAGGCGAAATGAACTAATTCAATTTACTTTTTCCCCTTTTAATTATATTTGAGCATGAGCCACAAAATGAAATGATCACAGACGCACCCCAAACACGCTGCGCATTGTGCTGTTTAATTTTTAATCAGAGAAAATAAAGCAAAAAAAATCCCTTTAAAAAAAAAAAAAAAAAAGATAATGTCTCATGCAAATAATGGCAACAATTATCCTGTTTAATCAAACACTTTACACTCAGTGATAATTGGTTCATTTATTCAAATCAGCTGTTAGCCTTTCATCCGTGAAATTACAAGACATGGAAAGTGCCCAGCCTCTGATATATTTAGTCTAATTGCTTATTTATAAAAGGACTATCAACAATAATTTTAAATACGTCGAAGGGAGAAATGAACACAGACATTTATTAATTAATTGTTTTTTATGTTAGTTATGCGAAGTGCTAGAAAGAGATTTTTTGAAGTAAATCGGCTGTTTAGAGCTCAAATCTTGCCGCTTGGCTTTAAAGCCTTCGGAGGAGGCGATGCATTCGGCTTTATGGGGCCGTTAAGGATAATGAAAATGTTCCTACATTTGGCGCTAAGTGAATTAGCACTTTGCAATTACACGTAAACTCCATGCGAGGTCCACATGCCTGCATGCATGTCTGTCTGCGTGTGTGTCTATCTGTCGTCGAGACCTGCAACAAATTCATACAAAGTGATTTGCTTATTTTGCATATCCTCATATAGTAAATGATCATTTATAAATTATGTGCATAATTTAAACACACATAGATTAACTTACCAGCTTTTAAGATATTGCAGCTGAGTAGCTATTGGCATTCTGGGAACAGCTGTAAAAGAACCAAGCATAATTAACAGCGAATGCTAATAAGCCAACATGTAGCCATTTTTTTTTTGTTTTTTTCTGTCTCACTAAATGACGGTCCGTGCCACCGTGGGCACGGCTCGTTACGTGAAGAGTGCCAAACCTCCTGAACCTTAAGAGATTTGTGAACAGATCAGTGGAAGGCTGCACCTGTAAGTACATTCATCTGCGCGTTAATGAATTTCCTCTGACAACGTAATGATCACTTAGTTATGGATATTCAAATTCATTTAAGCTCGAAAATCAAACACAGATCATCCTTCAAAATATCTTCTTTCGTATTGTTGACATAGTGAAATGGCAATATTTTTTTTTTTTTTGAGAAACAACAGTACTTTCTGCCCAGAACAGCTTGTCAAGGTAAGCGTGGAGATAACAGGCAGACTGCTGTGCCATTTCACCCCTACTTTAAAAAGTGTGAAATAAAGACAATGCATTTACTATGGAAAAAAAAAAACAACAGACTTTCTATGCACACTGAAAATTTCATTTTATTTTTTTTTGTTTTGTTTAGTGCCCAAATGTAAGATGTGAGATTTTATAATAAACTCATCTCACACCTTTAGGGGCGTTTATATCAAAGCTGGGTGAACTTAGAGAGGGATATTGCGGCATATAATAATCCATAGTCGGCTCAAGCTTCTTTTCACTCTTTTGTTTCTTAGTTTTATTGCTGCTTATCTCTATAATCCGTGTTTATCTTGACTTGCAAGAAGCTTTTCATAAAGTACCACGGGAAAGGTTAGTGATCCAACTAAAAAGAAGAGGGAGATTCACGGTGCGGTGAGTACACAGGCACTGTCATGAACTGGGGGTTCACCAAGTCAATTTAAAGGCCCACTAGAGGGGGAAAAAGGAGTCAAACCCCGGCTAGACGTGAAAAGGGTAAACATAGAATTTTATAAATAAATAAAAATAAAAACTTGTAAAGAAATGAGGCTTTGATGAGCACAAATGACAAAGAAGTGGTTACCTAAAATAGGCATTTTCATACTAAACAATGTACCAATGCACAAATCTACAGAATAATCCAATAACAGTTTAAAATGGTCAAAAAACAGAGCAATAAATTAAAAACAAAGAAATAAACACTAGAACTCAGCAACAGCTCGAGCGCATTCAATGAACCGCAAGGGACTGTGGGCTTCACTCAGCTTTTACAGGCCTGAGAGCAGTCCCTTGGACAGAGATGGGCTTATTTTCACTCTTTTGTTTCTTAGTTTTATTGCTGCTTATCTCTAAATTCCACGTTTATCTTGACTTGCAAGAAGCTTTTCATAAAGTACCACGGGAAAGGTTAGTGATCCAACTAAAAAGAAGAGGGGGATTCACGGTACGGTGTATAGGCAAGCACTGTCATGAACTGGGGGTTCCTCAAATCAATTTAAAGGCCCACTAGAGGGGGAAAAAGGAGTCAAACCCCGGCTAGATGTGAAAAGGGTAAACGTAGAATTTTTATAAATAAATAAAAATAAAAACTTGTAAAGAAATAAGGCTTTGATGAGCACAAATAACAAAGAAGTGGTTACCTAAAATAGGCAATTTCATACTAAACAATGTACCAATGCACAAATCCACAGAATAATCCAGAATAACAGTTTAAAATGGTCAAAAACCAGAGCAATAAATTAAAAACAAAGAAATAAACACTAGAACTCACCAACAGCTCGAGCGCATTCAATGAACCGCAAGGGACTGTGGGCTTCATTCAGCTTTTAAAGGCCTGAGAGCAGTCCCTTGGACAGAGATGGGCTTATTTTCACTCTTTTGTTTCTTAGTTTTATTGCTGCTTATCTCTAAATTCCACGTTTATATCGACTTGCAAGAAGCTTTTCATAAAGTACCATGGGAAAGGTTAGTGATCCAACTAAAAAGAAGAGGGGGATTCACGGTACGGTGTATAGGCAAGCACTGTCACAAACTGGGGGAACGATGTACCAATGCATAAATTCAAAGAATAAACCAACAACAGAGTAAAAAGGTCAAAACAATAAAGCAATAAGTTATGAATAAAGAAATAAACACAAGAACTCACCAACAGCTTGAGCACATTCAATGAACCGCAAGAGACTGTGGGCTTTACTCAGCTTTTACAGGCCTGAGAGCTGGCCCCTGGACAGAGATGAACTTCTTTTCACTCTTTTGTTTCTTAATTTTATTGCTGCTTAGCTCTATAATCCGTGTTTATCTTGACTTGCAAGAAGCTTTTCATAAAGTACCACGGGAAAGGTTAGTGATCCAATTAAAAAGGAGAGGGGGATTCACGGTGCGGTGTGTACACAGGCACTGTCATGAACTGGGGGTTCCTCAAATCAATTTAAAGGCCCACTAGAGGGGGAAAAAAGGAGTCAAACCCTGGCTAGACATGAAAAGGGTAAACGTAGAATTTTTATAAATAAATAAAAATAAAAACTTGTAAAGAAATAAGGCTTTGGTGAGCACAAATAACAAAGAAGTGGTTACCTAAAATAGGCAATTTCATACTAAACAATGTACCAATGCACAAATCCACAGAATAATCCAATAACAGTTTAAAATGGTCAAAAACCAGAGCAATAAATTAAAAACAAAGAAATAAACACTAGAACTCACCAACAGCTCGAGCGCATTCAATGAACCGCAAGGGACTGTGGGCTTTACTCAGCTTTTACAGGCCTGAGAGCAGGCCCCTGGACAGAGATGAACTTCTTTTCACTCTTTTGTTTCTTAATTTTATTGCTGCTTAGCTCTATAATCCGTGTTTATCTTGACTTGCAAGAAGCTTTTCATAAAGTACCATGGGAAAGGTTAGTGATCCAATTAAAAAGAAGAGGGGGATTCACGGTACGCTGTGTAGGCAGGCACTGTCACGAACTGGGGGAACTTCCTAAGTCACTCAAAAGGCCCACTAGAGGGGGAAAAAGAGTCAAACCCCGGCTAGACATGAAGAGAGTAAACATTAAATATTTATAAATAAATACAAATAAAAACTTGTAAAGAAATGAGGTTCAGATGGGCACAAATGGCAAAGAATTAGTTACCTAAAACAGGCAATTTCATACTAAACAATATCCCAATGCACAAATCCAAAGAATAAACCAAAAACAGAGTAAAAAGGTAAAAAAACAAAACAATAAGTTTTGCATAAAGCAATAAAGACTAGAACTCACCAACAGCTGGAGCACATTCAATGAACCGCAAGGGACTGTGGGCTTTACTCAGCTTTTACAGGGCTCTGAGCAGGCCCTTGACAGTGGTGGGCTTCTCCACACTCTTTTGTTCATAGTTTTATTGTTGCTTATCTCCAAAATCCATATTTATTTTGACTTTCAGGACGCTTTTGATAAGGTATCACATGAAAGGTTAGTGATCAAACTAAAAGAAGCAGGGATTCGAGGTATGGTGTGTAAAGGTGGGTACTGTCATGAACCTGGGGTTCCTAAACACAAATGTCTTAATAATGACTCAAAACACTCACTAGAGGGGCTAGACATGAAAAGAGTAAACATAGAATCTTTATAAATAAATTATAAAAAGTACTTTGTAAACAAACAAGGCTCTAATGGTCACAAAAGACAAAGAAGGAGTTGCCTAAAATGGTCAGTTCCACAGACAAACGATGTTCCAATACACAAATCCAAACAACAGTCCAATAAAAACAAAGAAATAAACACAAGAACTCACCAACAGCTCGAGCACATTCAATGAACCGCAAGGGAACGTGGGCTTTACTCAGCTTTTACAGGCCTGAGAGCAGTCCCTTGACAGTAATGGGCTTGTTCTCACTCTTTTGTTTCTTAGTTTTATTGCTGCTTATCTCCATAATCCGCGTTTATCTTGACTTGCAAGAAGCTTTTCATAAAGTACCATGGGAAATGTTAGTGATCCAACTAAAAAGAAGAGGGGGATTCACAGTACAGTGTATAGGCAAGCACTGTCATGAACTACAGGAACTTCCTAAGTCACTCAATAGGCCCACTAGATGGGGGAAAAAAGAGTCAAACCCCGGCTAGACATGAAAAGGGTAAACATAGAATCTTTATAAATAAATAAAAATAAAAACTTGTAAAGAAATGAGGCTCTGATGAACACAAATGGCAAAGAAGTAGTTGCCTAAATTAGGCAATTTTTTTTAAATTTTATTGAATTTATTAAAGTCAAATAACATTCCATACAAACAAGTCAAGTTTTACAAAACTAGGTTAAAAAAAAATCAACCCCCCACCCCTACCAATTAGGCAATTTCATACTAAACAATGTCCCAATGCACACATCCAAAGAATAATCCAACAACAGAGTAAAAAGGTCAATAAAGTCAAACAATAAATTATGAAGTAATAAACACTATAACTCCCCAACAGCTCAAGCACATTCAATGAACCGCAAGGGACTGTGGGCATTAGTCAGCCTTTACAGGGCTCTGGGCAGGCCCTTGGGCAGAGATGGGCTTCTTCTCACTCTTTTGTTCATAGTTTTATTGCTGCTTATCTCTACAATCTGTGTTTATCTTGACTTTTAGGAAGCTTGTGTTAAGGTACCACATGGAAGGTTACTGATCAAACTAAAAGAAGTAGGGATTCAAGGCATGCTGTGTAGGTGGGTCCTGTCAAGAATTTGGGGTTCCTAAACACAACAGTCTCAAAAATGTCTCAAATACCCACTAGAGGGGGATAAAGAGTCAAAACCTAACTAGAAATGAAAAGGACAAACGTAAAATGTTATATAAATGAAAAACAACTTGCAAAGAAATCAGGCTCTGATGGGCAGAAAAAGCAAAGAAGTGGTTACCCAAAACAGACAATTTCATACTAAACAATATCTTAATGCCCACCTCCAAAGAATAATCCAACAATAGAGTAAAAAGGTCAAAAACCAAAACAATAAATTATAAACAAAGCAATAAACACTAGAATTCACCAACAGCTTGAGCACATTCAATGAACCGCAAGGGACTGTGGGCCTTAGTTAGCCTTTACAGGGTTCTGAGCAGTCCCCTTGGCAGCGATGGGCTTCTTCTCACTCTTTTGTTCATAGTTTTATTGCTGTTTATCTATATAAACTGTGTTTATTTTGGCTTTCAGGACGATTTTGATAAGGTACCACATGAAAGGTTAGCAATCAAACTAAAAGAAGCAGGGATTCAAAGTATGGTATGTAATGGAGGGTAATGTCATGAACCTGGGGTTCCTAATCACAAACAGTCTTAAAAATGACTCAAAACACCCACTAGAGGGGGAAAAAGAATCAGACCCTAGCTAGACATGAAATGGGTAAATGTAGAATCTTTATAAATTAGAGAAAAAACACTCTATAAATAAATGAGGCTCCAATGAGCACAAAGGGTATTAAAGGAGTTGCTTAAAATAGGCAATCTCCAAATACACAAATCCAAAGAACAGTAAAAAAAAAAAAAGAACAAAACTGCTGAAAACCTGAACAATGAATCATAAACAAAGCCTTAAAACACTAGAACTCACCAACACTATGAGCACATTCAATGAACCGCAAGGGACTGTGGGATTACGTCCAATTTTACAGGGCTGAGGTCAGTCCCTTAATGGTGATGTGCTTTGAGTGCCCACCCACAAATAAACAAGGAACATAACTGAACAAGTGTAGACACATACAGTATAAATGAGCTAATACACAAAACAAGTAAGAAACACACAATAATGCAAATAATTAACAGAAGTAACACCATTATCTCCATTGATGTTAAGGGGAGATATGTAAGTCATCATGGTGTCTCCTGAAAGTGATGAGAAGCTCTTTTGTTTTCTTAGTATTTAGGGACAGGTTGTTTTCTGAGCCTATATTGCCAATTTGCAGAATTTGTCTTATTATAAGTTTATAAATTATTATAGGATTTCCATAAATTGTGCTGGAAAAAATATTAACAGGACACAATATAGACAACTTCAAATTAAGCAGTTAAAGGACTGACTAGAAACATTAGAAAGAAGTGAACAAACCCCAGTTTACAAAAATCATATACCTTCAACAGTAGTTGAACACGGTTATGGTATCCAGAGGAGGTTCACAAAGGAAATGAACAAGTATCGACTTATAAACATATACAGTATTGTAATGCATATTTGAGTTATTAATGTGTTCAAATCCATCAAGTAATGCATTGCAAATGAATGCACTGTTGACTCTCACTCTCGTTTCTGCTCTAGAATCTCTAATAAGACTCTGAGGCAGAAAACCTGACCTCCCAATGATGAACCCTGCAGTGATTAATGGTGGCTTTAACCCCCAATCACCGAAACTATGGCCCCCATCCCAGCTCACTGTGTGTCCCTAAACAACTCAGTTAATAGTCTGCACTCCGAAAGAGAAACTCTTCAAAATAGGCATCCTTCACTGTGCCTATGGGCTTCATTTATAGTTTTTGTATGTTTTGAAATGTAATTAGAGGACTGCATCCTTTATGAATAAATTATTAATTTAATCTATTTATCATATATATTTTATCTATTAATTTTATCTATTTTTGGTCTATTTTATCTATTAATTGACTAATTTTGTCTAGGTATAGTGTTCCATCTATTGATAGGAAAGGCACCCTATGATAGATAGATAGATAGATAGATAGATAGATAGATAGATAGATAGATAGATAGATAGATAGATAGATAGATAGATAGATAGATAGATAGATAGATAGATAGATAATTTTTGTGTTAATAAGCACACACACAAACACTGTCAGGTATATTTCCTTGATTCCTGTATGTCAAATGATTTTCCTCTCACGATGATACCTGACAGGTGTCGAAAGCTCAGGAATTAAAGACAATTGTGAGAGACGTAATTCATTTTTTCCCTTTTTGATTCTATCTGTAAATATGCAAACCATATCACCGACCTTTCCTCGCCCTATATATACATATATATATATATATATATATATATACATATATATATATATATATATATATATATATATATATATATATATAGCCATCCATCCATTTTCCAACCCGCTGAATCCGAACACAGGGTCACGGGGGTCTGCCGGAGCCAATCCCAGCCAACGCAGGGCACAAGGCAGGAACCAATCCCGGGCAGGGTGCCACCCCACCACAGGACACACACAAACACACCCACACACCAAGCACACACTAGGGCCAATTTAGAATCGCCAGTCCACCTAACCTGCATGTCTTTGGACTGTGGGAGGAAACCGGAGCGCCCGGAGGAAACCCACGCAGACACGGGGAGAACATGCAAACTCCACGCAGAGAGGACCCGGGAAGCGAACCCAGGTCTCCTAACTGCGAGGCAGCAGCGCTACCCACTGCGCCACCGTGCCGCCCCATATATATATATATATATATAATAAAAGGCACTATATGGGCGCCTGACCCAACACAGATGGGCACGGAGGCACGTGTAAAATAAATAAACTTTTATTTTTCTTCACCTGTGGGGCACGTCTTCCCCGTAATCCCCACAGGCACAACACAGTCCCAAGTGCACAAACACTAAATTAATTTTTCTTCCTCCACCACTCCTCTCAGGCAACCTCGAGTGGTGGCTGCTGGCCCCTTTTATAGTCCAGCCGGAAGTGTTTCAGGTGGTTGATTGCCGAGTTCCGGCTGCACTTCCAGGTCTGGTGAAAACAGGGGCTCAGGAGTCCCAGCTGCAGCACCCCCTGGCAGTGCCTGCAGGACCCAACAGGGCTGCCCCTAAGTCCAATTTCCATGGAGCCCTGCAGGAAACCTTGGCACCGCTCCAACCCCGGCCATCCACCACATTGCCCCTCTCTCACATGAGCCCCGTGGGCCTCAGTGGCATGTCTTCTCCAGGACGGGGAGACGCCGTCATTTGGTTCGCGGGTCTGTCTTGCGGAAAACAAAACTGCGAAATCAAGAGGAGTTGTCCCATCGTCCACATCCTTTGGACATCCTCCAGGGACAACCCCTCCAGCTGTGACCACAGCAGCTGCATTCGTAGCAACGGCGCTCCCCTTTAGTCCGAATCCTGCGGGATCCGAAGCAGGACGGGAACTCCTGCCCCAACGTCCGCCCAGCTGAGGGCTCGTGGTGTCTCCACCCCGCCGCAGCACAGCCCTCCACTGTCTGCAAGTAGACAGGCTCACGCTGCGTTCCATCAGGAGTCCCCATCTTCTTTTCACAGGTCCTCCTTCTGCTCTGGGGCGCACCGATGGTCTAGGTCTAGGCTTGACAAGCAGAACTGATCAATACCGCTGCCACCGTTGCGTTCCGCCCTCCCCTTTCCTGTACGGCACAGGTATCCCTCACCTGTACGGCCACATCCTGCAGGCTGGAGAAAGCAGCGCCGTGCCGCTTCAGTCACTCCTGAATGGTCCCTAAAGGCGCGCCGAGGGTCTTCTCCAGCCTCTCCTTCATCTCCGCTAGGGTCTGTTATACCTGAAAGAGCAACTGCAGGGGTAGGAGGACGCCCTCCACTTCCCGTGCAGCCTGAAGCAGATCCCCGAGTGAGTGGAGTGAGGTGGAGCTGGCATGGCGTGTATGACCAGACAAAGCAGCATAGGGGCACCTTTGAAGAGCTGAATGGCACCAGTGAGGTGCACTGGAGAAACCACAAAGGTCGTTTTCAGGACTGATATTCGGTGATTGGCGTAAAGACAATAATTCTATTCCTCCTCACTGTCTCACTCCTCTGGGTCCTTACATATATATATATATATATATATATATATATATATATATATATATATATATATATATATACAGTATATATAGTTTTTCAGACATACCCAGTATTAGCATTTCCAAATGCAAACAACTAAAACGTGACACCCAACTCTGACGTGATCTCTATTTCTCCAAGACCTCATTTAAATGATGTCTCTAACACAAATGCCTATAATTCTATTTTTACTCTGTAGTACTTTGGGATTGCTAAAATATAAAGTGCAATATAAATAAAATTTATTATTATTATTATTATTAATTCTTGTTAGATTTCCTAATTTTATGGCATAGGAATTTGAAGTGAGATGCTAAGGTAGCAGTGATGCCAAAAAAGAGTAGACATTGTATACTTGTCAAAATCTGATATGTTCTTAGGATGGTAAAGGGTGAATTGATTATACAGCTGCCATGAAGGGTGACCGTTGCAAATGAAGCAGCAAACGTGCATTGGCATCGCTGTCTTCACCATTAAAGGTATTGCCTGCATTTTGATTCTTGAAGAAATGTGTTAGGTGTGAAATGAACATCAGTAGGGGAGGAAAAAGAAAGCATTCTGTAGCATCAGTTGCTTAATGAATCAGTTGTAAAATAATTGAAATCTCGTTTACTTTTTAGCGTAAAAGAATGTGATGAATTTATCGTGGTATTATGATATGAAAATGAAAGGTTTCTGTAATGTGCAGGGCGAGGAGGTTGGGAAATAAAACAAGAACAAGAAAAGAGAGCTTATGAATACAATACAATGCGATTTATTTTTGTATAGCCCAAAATCACACAAGAAATGCTGCAATGGGCATTAACAGGCCCTACCTTTGACAGCCCCCCCAGCCTTGACTCTCTAAGAAGACAAGGAAATAATAAGAATACGATGTATGGATTCTACCGTTGTGGACAAGTATCCATGCTCATAAGCGCCAGCATGCTTAGCTTTTCCTGCCCCATTGAGGACCGCAGCTATAATTTCATAATAGACCAGAATCCTGTTGAGGATTTTAAAAATTCTACACATCCATTCTGGGCCCGCGGACCGGCTTTTAGTTTTAACTTTACAGATAACCATTTAAATAGCCATCGATTTTTAATGTACAACTTACTTTCAAGGTGAAAAATTTACTACGTGGCACTTACCGAACAATAATAAAGTGGCAAGAATCCCCAAGATATTGCACAAAGCGCAACTAAATTACTAAGTAAACTGTTTAACGCAAAATTGATAGCATTAACTTGAAATCTTTGGTTAACAATAAACACAACAACGTTATAGTTACGTCACAGCGCAAAGAACAATAGTAACTGTATAATAAGTAATGCTGTGTCTAGGCGTCCGAAAGTCGGACTCCAAATTTCATTCTAAGAATTATTTTGATGTTAATGTAGCAAAGGAAAGCTGTTCAGCTTCTGGAAAATTCTTGTCTGTTTTCATCTGGGCCTATTTCAGGAATGGGCCTAATGCTGCAGCATCAATAGCACCCTCCTTAATCCGGCCATGCATGTGAATAAGGTGACACAGTGACATGTGACAAAATGACAAATGAAGAAGTTGTAGCAGATATGCCCCTCGTCCACCTCTCGGACCCTCAGGTACCACTCCAAACATCGGGTAAAAGTGTAATTATTATTTATTAAATAATAATACTGTGCACCAAGCACTCTACACACCACACTATTCATAAACAATAAACTCTCTCAACAATACTCTTTCCTCCTCGCCCAGACACTTCGCCACCCTACCTCCCAGCTCAGCTCAGTCTCTGGGCTTTCCCACAGTCCTTTTATACACCCTGACCCGGAGGTGTTCCTGTCCAACAGTCCACAGTTCCTTACTCCTTCCGGGTCAGGGTAAACAGTCCTTTTCTTCAACCCGGGAGCACGTCGTTCCTTCCTGTCACATGACAGTGACATACTCCCGGGTTATATGGCACATAAGAGCCCACGAGCCCACCTACAGCGACTCCCGGTGGCCCCCAAGGTATCCAGCAGGGCTGTGTATAAACACTACATAGTCCATGAGGCTCTGCTGGAACTCGGGGCATGATCATGCTGTCGGGAGAGCTCCTCCTGGCGGCCTGGGGGTGAGGGCCGGAATATGTAGCCGGCCATCCATCACAAAGTCATATCTGTGGATTTGGAATTGCATTGTTTTGTTTTGACAGCATTCATGTTTTAATCCAATAGTGTAAGATACACTAGAAAATGCACACAGACATACAAAAGGCACTTGCAGGTGAACTTAATATTTTTGGTGTTGTTTTAATGCAAAATCTGAGTTGTGGACACCAACATTTTGTAAATGTTCAGGCAAAACAAGCTTATTCAGTTTGTTTGGGTTGAAATAAGCTTTGAGAATAAAAGTTAGAAAACATGAGTATCTCTCGGCCATTTTCATTTTATAAAAGTAGCTCTCGGGAGAAACAAAGTTAGAGACCCCTGCTCTAGCGCGCCTCTTTCTCTCACACGATTTGGCTCACAAACTAATCAGCACATCGTCATCTCATAACAGGCTTAAGTTTCGAGTTTGGTATTTTTCCGTCCAGCCGTTTTAGCTCTAGACCGTCCCCAAGAATCTGTGACACAGAGACAGAGAAACACCCATCATCGAGATATCGATGTTTTTTGGTACCAGTGGACCCTCAAATGTCGAGATCCGTTAAAAAACGGAGATCGAAATTTTTGACAAATCTAAAGCTTTCACTCCTCCCCTGTAGATGATAGGTTATAATGAGGGAGAGCACAAACCAATAAAAAGAAAGTTAGTATAAAGCATAAACAGACAAGATCAGGTAATAATATTATACAGAATGTAACAAAGAACAAGGTAAGGTTGGATGGCCAGGAGGAGAGAAAAAAGGAAAAAAAGGAAAAAAAAAACAAAATCTGCAGGGGTTCCAAGGTTAAAAGACCACCCAGCCTCCCACTTGGCATTGTACCTAATATAGATGTTCTAAATCAGTCCTCATGGTTTACAGGCTTCACATGAAAGAATTTGATGATGATGGTCTTGTGAACATCTGGAAACCCTCTATTCAATCCTTAAACACAGGGGGCAGCGTGGTACCTTGAGCCACCACCGAAGAACCCGAAAACACAGCAGAGAATAGTTCAGATTAGTGCGGAATTGCAGCGCCCAGAGGAAAGTGATAATCCAATCCCACTACTGTACTGAGGCCTAACAGTTTATAGTGCAGTTACTAGGTGTACACTGCAGTGTTTTCTTATGTACACGTAAATATCGTCTCAGAACTGCCAATGCATTAAACAAAAATCTGTTAGCACCGAATGAAATTACGGATTACCATTTGTGACACCCGGCTGGGGTTGTCGCCCGGCCAGGATGCCCAGGAGGACCAGACGAGGGCTCATGCCTCCTCCAGAACACGAGGGGGCGTCTACCCTGGTTGATTTGGGGGCCACGTGTACAGAGCTTTGAAGCTCTACCCTGTAGGGGCCCGTGGTCACCGCCAGGGGGCGCCCCGATGCCTTGGGAGCCCTGGACCGCAGCACTTCCACCACACCCGGAAGTGCTGGGGGGAAGAGGATTGTGGACACCCGGAGGACTTCCGGATGTACCGTCAGAGCTTCCGCCACACAGGGGTGTGGCTACGGAGCCCCTCAGGATGCACCTGGAGTCCTTCCGGGGTGAATAAAAGGGGCCGCCTCCCTCCAGTCAGGGGCAAGAGTCGGGTGGAAGAAGGACGAAGCTTGGTAGAGAGGAGTGGAGGCGGTCCAGAGACTAATAAGGCATTGTGTTTTGGCCAGGACTTAAAGGGGTGATTGGTGCTTCAGCACTGGGTGTGTGCACTATTGTATTGTACATATTGTAAATAAACGTGTGTTGGGTGAAACTATGACGTCTACCTGTCTGTGTCCGGGCTGTTCCCCACACCTTACAACTCAACTGTGATAAGTTAGATGTCGTGACTTTTGACTATGGCGTCAACTTTGTCGTCCTGTGTTCTTCCAGCTTCACATGAAAGAATTTGATGATGAAGGTCTTGTGGACATCTGGAAACCCTCTATTCAATCCTTAAACACAGGGGGCAGCGTGGTACCCTGAGCCACCACAGAAGAACCCGAAAAGACAGCAGAGAATAGTTCAGATTAGTGCGGAATTGCAGAGCCCAGAGGAAAGTGATAATTCAATACCCGTATAGACTAACAGGGATATAACTAAAATGTAGCTACGAAAAAGCTATTTTACTGAGCGATTGCCGGAGAGTAGGAGTGGCCCGATTTGCACTGCTCCCGCAGACGCCGAGGGAGACGTATACAACCAACTCAGTGCAGCACCCCAGGGTTGCCGATTCCAGGCAATGGGGACCTGAGCCTGGCTGAGAAGGTTGACTACACCTTTCGGTTGGGGGTCTCCTCAATTGCTGGATCCCGTACAAGGTAAGCCGAGGAGATAAATAATAATAATTAATAATAATTCATTACATTTATATAGCGCTTTTCTCAGTACTCAAAGCGCTATCCACACAGGGAGGAACCGGGAGCCTGTCGGTGTTTACATGGCAGCATTGCGGCTTGTGAGTTTGTGGTAACAGGAACAGTCTCTGTGCTTTTATTGGATTATTTATTTCATGAAGAAGACTTCACTGCCCTATTTATTTGAACTCTGTTTTTTGTTGGTTTTTAATAATTTGCACCTATCCCTTGTCTGGATGTATGTGTCCTCATTTGCCCAGCTCATCTCGGTTACGACTATCGATGATCCAGGAGGAATGAGTAGTGTGGAGCTAACCCGGACCATAACAATGGCGCTTCATTTCTTGAGTGACTAGGAAGAAGCGTTTTATCGTCTACTTTTAATTTTGAAGAATGACGGCGGAGTGGGAATTTTTGATTTATGAATGTTTATTTTCTTCTTCGATATCGGAAACAGACTGTTTGTATTTCAAGGTGCAGCTTTTATTTATTACTGAAAGAAGGCACCCGAGCTAATAAAGAACTTTAAAACAACGGTTGTCTGAGTGTCTCATTCTCTCAGTGGGGGACTCGGCCATGAATTTTACAAGATGCCCGGAAGTGCGTGCCAGGCCAAGAGCATGGGGTACCATATCTTCCTGACGAAGCTGAGATCATTCAGTGAGCTCTGGAAAGAGATTTCAACTTCCTTAATATTCAGAGAGCTTGAGCTGGTGGTCCCTGACTATTCACACTGTCTGTCATGTCATTAGTATGGCTTCTTGTTTTACAATATGGCTGTACCCATAGCCGGTCTGCCACCTGACCAACCAGATAACCTACTCCATATTTTTTTAAACAATTTGAAATTTTATTTTTAAAAAAATTCATTTTCTTCTTAAGAAATTGTGAGATAACACGAGCACACAAGTATTGAGTTGCACAGCCACAAGATAATAAACTAGGTGTCATTTACCAAAAAATAACTCTTCAAAAAATCTATATCAACATTTGAAAGGAATGCAGCTTATAGATTTAACATTAAGGTAATTGTACCAATAACAGCCTCTCACTGAAAACAATAGCCTGCAACCTGAAAAGATAAGTGCCATTAGGCCCCCATGTTCATCAATGACTGGGCACACTGAAGATATTATACTTGAGAATGCACTTCTGCTTTTCACTCTGTGATCCTAGGCCTTTCAGGTGTTATTATTGAAGAACAGTTTCTTCAGTGTAGTGTAGTGTCACCCTTGATCTGCCATGTAGTTGCCCTAATTTGTGGGCATTACAATAAAAATAAAAAAAAAAAACGTACTTGGCCATAAAGCCGCTCTATAAAATGCGTAAATGTGTTAGAGAAGAGCTGAACAGCACCGGCTGCTGTGTTGTGCACACTAATAATGAACAGAATGGTGTGTTCAGATTCAGCATATAACATGAAACATACGGCTAAAATCAAACTTATTGGTAAAATTTTAATAAGAGTGTAATTTTTTTTAAATCTCATAACAAAAGTTTTTTTAAATAGAATTTTTAGATGTACAGTTGACTCCGCTTAGCTGCACATGACTTGCACGAGTCCCTATTTGTATAAAGTCAAGTAGGAAGTGAGACACAGAAATTACTGGATTGGTAAAAAAAATATATTTGTTGGTGACTTACAGCATTCTAAACATTGTCACCTTGTATATACACGGGGTCCTCGGGTTACAATGTCTCGACATACGACGTTTCGAGTTTGCAACACTCACTCCCATAAAAACTTGAAAGAATTGGGACATGAGTGTTTCTGCTTACGCTGTTAGCGTCGTAATTACGGACTACGTGGGGGAACTAGTTTGGTTGCGCGCAGCGGTAGTACGCGGCGTATGAGTGAGGGAGTGTGCGAACTAGTTTGGTCGCGTGCAGCACATGTGTTCCATTTGTGTTGCTTTCTTTGGCGACTTTGTTGCCCTTATCATGGCTCCTAAATGAAAGTCAGAGTCCTCAGATGGTAGTGTTTCGAAGAAGAGGAAAGCCATCACGATGGATGTGAAACTAGACTTTGTAAAGAGATCAGAAGGAATAAAAGTAAGGAATTTTTTTACACTCATTTTTTTGTCATTTTTTCTGTTACTACAGTACAGTATATTTATGTCATTTTCCTTTTTCTGTGTCTTAGTTTTGTTTTTATGTTCTAGATTATGCAAATGTGCTAGGATAGGTAAGTGACTTAGGCTAGGGTGTGTTTCGACTTACACCAAAATTCAGGTTACATCACTGTTGTAGGAACGGAACTGTGTCGTAACCCGAGGACCCCCTGTACTCCCCCTCCCGATCTCTGCACCGCTCCATACGTGTCTTCTGTTGATTAAAACAGTGCTGGAAGTCTTCTTGCTTGAGGCTCTTCAACAGGCTTGCCATTTCTGTCTTCACTTCATCCATTGAAGAATAATGTGTTCCCTTCAGGTCACTTTTGATTTTCAGGAACAAGTACAAATCACAGGGAGCTAAATCGGGTAAATAGGGAGGATGATCGAGGACAGGAATGTTTTTGTCAGTCAAGCACTGCTTTACGGAAAAACAGTACGATCATTTCGAACAATCTGATTCAACGTTTTGATGTTTTCATCCGTCCGAGACGAGCGTGGTCGACCTTGGCATTAAACGTGTTCCACATTTTCTTGTCCTTCCTTGAAGCATTTGTGCCACTCGAAAACTTGTGTGCGAGACAAACTGTTATCACCGTACACTTTTTATCATTTCATAACATTTTGTGGCCATTTTGTTCAAGTTTGCGAGAAATTTGATGCTGATTCACTGTTCGATTTTTTCACCCGACATTATAGCGGCAAATAGTGAGTGGCCTACTCACAGGATATACCTAGCTGGTTGGCGGTTTAATAGAGCGTGTAGGAGGAGATATAGTTCTATGATTCACGTCCGGCCAACGTCCAGACAGTTTCAAGGGAAAGCCCCAAGCCCAGTCCATTTATTTTTGTGTCTCACCTCGTAAATGGGAAATAACTTCGGATAAGCACACAATCTGCTTAAGTACGCGTACATTATTGATCCCATTGCTGTTCTCTCTAGGCAAATTCACTCTAGTTAACTGCACGGTCTCTTCACATCCACTAGTCAAACAGCGATGTCAATTGACAGGCTCAAATGATGTAATCGACGGTGTAAGTAGCCTGGCTCTTGTGACCAGCTGAAGGAGGTGCTGAGGTCCAATCCCGCTACTGTACTCAGGCCTAACAGTTTATAGTGCAGTTACTAGGTGTACACTGCAGTGGTTTCTTACGTACACATAAATGTTGTCTCAAAACTGCCAATGCGTTAAACAAAAGTCTGTTAGCACCGAATGAAATTACAGATTAGCCTTACAACTCAACTGTGATAAATTGGCTGTCGTGACTTTTGACTATGGCATCGACTTTGTCGTTTCGTGCGCACAAATTGTTGTCTCTGGATAAACGTGTCAATGTCTTAAACAGACTTGACAACAAGGAGAGTCAGGTCTCTGTTGCAAAACATTACAGCGTTCATCCTAGCCAGATTTCTCGGATTAACAAGAATATGGAATTGATATTGCAAGACTGGCAGAACAACGGCAATCCAGACAGAAAACTAAAAAGAATAGGGAAGGCTAAAGATGTAGAACAGACGCTGCTGAGATGGTTTGTGGAAGCCAGAAGTCAACAAATGCCCATCAGTGTACAGTCATATTAAAACATTTGGTAACCCCTCTTAATTCTTTGGATTTCTGTTTCTCATTGGCTGAGCTTTCAAAGTAGCAACTTCCTTTTAATATATGACATGCCTTATGGAAACAGTAGGATTTCAGAAGTGACATGAAGTTTATTGGATTAACAGAAAATATCCAATATGCATCATAACAAAATTAGACAGGTGCATAAATGTGGGCACCCTAACAGAGATATGACATCAATACTTAGTTGAGCCTCCTTTTGTAAATCTAACAGATGCCTCTAGACGCTGTCCTCCTATAACCTCTGATGAGTGTCTGGATTCTGGATGGAGGTATTTCTGACCATTCTTCATACAAAATCTCTCCTGTTCAATTTGATGGCTGCCGAGCATGGACAGCCTGCTTCAAATCATCCCATAGATTTTTGATGATATTCAAGTCAGGGGACTGTGACGGCCATTCCAGAACATTGTACTTCTCCCTCTGCATGAATGCCTTTGTAGATTTCAAACTGTGTTTTGAGTCATTGTCTTGTTGGAATATCGAACCCCTGCGTAACTTCAACTTTGTGACTGATGCTTGAACATTATCCTCAAATAATTTGTTGATATTGGGTTGAATTCATCCGACCCTCGACTTTAACACTAGAATTACCAGAGCCTACGAAAAAACTCATAGATCTGTCCCACCTTAAATCGCTTCGCACCTCTCCATCAGCTCCTTTTGTCCTGTAAATGTGTTGATAAGCAGCAAGCAGCCTGCTATCACATCCCCCACCGCCGCACAGTTTCCTCAGCTCAAGTCTGTTTACCTGTGTGTCAGTTGCTTGGAGTTGGATAGAGTGAGAAGTCAAGCAAAATTACACCTTTTATAAATACTATATCGTTATTCGGAACACATGCATTTCATGTGTGTTCCGTGTCTACAACAATCTATGTACAGTAAACACATCGTTAAAACAGAAACTTTTTCATGTTTTAGTAATAATTGACAAAATGTAGACATGAAGTGTATAATGTGTTAAGCCTGAATTCCAAATATCAAATAGGCTCTGGTAATTCTAGTGTTAACAAGTGCCCCAGTCCCTGAACTAGCCACACAGCCCCACAGCATGATGGAACCTCCACCAAATTTGACAGTAGGTAGCAGGTGTTTTTCTTGGAATGCGGTGTTCTTCTTCTGCCATGCAAAGCGCTTTTTGTTATGACCAAATAACTCAATTTATGTCTCATCAGTCCAAAGCACTTTGTTCCAAAATGAATCTGGCTTGTCTAAATGAGCATTGGCATACAACAAGCAACTCTGTTTGTGGTGTGAGTGCAGAAAGGGCTTCTTTCTCATCACCCTGCCATACAGATGTCCTTTGTGTAAATTGCGTTGAATTGTAGAACGACGTACAGATACTCCATCTGCAGCACGATGTTCTTGCAGGTCTTTGGAGGTGATCTGTGGGTTGTCTATAACCATTCTCACAATCCTGCTCATATGCCGCTCCTGTATTTTTCTTGGCCTGCCAGACCTGCTGGGTTTAACAGCAACTGTGCCTGTGGCCTTCCATTTCCTGATTCCATTCCTTACAGTTGAAACTGACAGTTTAAACCTCTGAGATGGCTTTTTGTAGCCTTCCCCTAAACCAGGAGACTCAACAATCTTTGTTTTCAGATCTTTGGAGAGTTGCTTTGAGGATCCCATGCTGTCACTCTTCAGAGGAGAGTCAAACGGAAGGAAGCACAACTTGTAATTGACCACCTTAAATACCTTTATATCTCATGATGGGACACACCTGTCTATGAAGTTCAAGGCTTAATGAGCTCAACCAACCAATTTAGTGTTGCAAGTAACCAGCATTGAGCAGTGACAGGCATTCAAATCAGCACAATGACAAGGGGACCCACATTTGTGCACAGCCAGTTTTTCACATTTGATTTAATTTCATACAACTAAATACTGCGTCACTAAAAATCTTTGTTCGGAAAACACTGCAGTACTCAGATGTTCCTAGGAAATGAAAGACATACCACTGTTATCTTTATTGTTGTAAGGAGAGTCAGTTATTATGCAAGCTGAGAGGGGTTCCCCAACTTTTTCATATGACTGTATGCATGTGTTATACATGTATCCACTGTATTCTTCACCGTAGTCTATTTTAATGAATGTTTTATTGGTTTGACTAGGCTAGTAGGTGGGGTAACTGAATGGTCAACTTTCAGGACTGACATGTTGCACTCCTATTAAGTGCATGTGGCGATCTCGTCTGGAGGCCGTGCACTTAAAACGGAGTCAACTTTATTTAATTTTAAATAGAATGACGTCTCCTCTGAACTGTTGACAATAAAACTTTGGCAACAAAGGACACGCAAACAACATAATAACAATATACATCACACGCACCATTTATACATTGTCAGACACGATCACGTAAGGGACTCCTTCAGGGCTCCAAAAAGGAAAGTGGTAGCATTCCCCAACAAAAGGGAGCACAATTGCTAATCCCTTCTCTCCTTCCCTGAGTTCTTGGTATTTTTCAAATATGTTTTGCTTTGTTATGTTGTTGATTATGTTTGTGTGGTTTTCTGACTTTTGTTTATATTGTGTTTATTAATTATTCAGTGGAGTATGTAAATACCTTTGCTTTCATTTGCTGCAAATGGGTGGGTGGAACACAAGGAGGTGGGACCACCATGACACCACTGCCTAAGGACTGAAACCATTCTTTATATTTGAGGCTGGTGAGTTGGTCCTTAAGTGGTTCAGTTGCAATCATTGGTGACTTGCAGATACCACAGGACACCTTTAGAGTTCTGGTGGAGGCCTCATCTCGATGGGTCAGAGCTGTTGCGGTGGCAAAACGAGGGACCTACACAATATTGTGGCTGATCTATGCATATTTATGTGGCAGTGCATTTCTGTAATTAGTGGATTTACAGTTTTTTTTATGGGGGGGGGGGTTACTGTATGTCTTTAGTTTTCGATTATTGGATTTCTAATTAGGACAAGCTATGGGCAAACAATCTCTGCCATTTCTAAAAATAAATTCCAGCATTTTATAATTCAGTTCAGTTTATTTTTGTATATGCAAAAGCACAGTGGTCCAAGTCTTTAGAGTCCTGGTGCTTCCTGTCTTGCTATATTGTTGCGAGACATGGACGCTATCCAGTGACCTGAGATGAAGACTGTACTCCTTCGGTACTGTGTCTCTTTGGAGGATCCTTGGGTATTGCTGGTTTGACTTTGTGTTGCTCATGGAGTCCCGAATGAGGCACATTACCTGAATTTTGAGATAGCGTCAGTAACGGCACTACGGCCATGTGGCACGATTCCACGAGGGTGACCCGGCTTGCAGGATTCTCATTGTTGGGGACCTGAGTGTCTGGACCAGGCCAAAGGGACGCCCACATAACACCTGGCTGCGGCAGATATGGGGTCATTTCTGGAGGGTGGGACTGGACTGTGTGTCTACCTAGGGGTTGCCAATCAGGATCCCGAGCTGTTTCGTCGTGTGGTGGGAGTGGCAACGCGCTGTATCAGTACAAGCTCCCTGACCTGACCTGATAGACCTGACCTGTCTTCACAGAGTGTAGCCACAGTATGCTGTGACAAGTTCTCTGGGTAAATGTAAGAATAAATTTACAAACTACTAATTAATGTGCATAAAGACATAGATTTGTTTAGACACGCAGGTAAATAAAGTACTTTGAAACCGACTGACATAAATGGAAGCCAACAACCTCTGTCCATTAATTCGTTGTCCATTTATAAAGACTCCTTGTTAGACTGTTCTCTCAAGCAGGGCTGATGCCAACATTAAGGTGAATTAGGCATTTGCCAAGAGCGCAGGTCGTAAGGCGAGGGGAAACCCAGCCACACAGGTTAGCTACCGAACAGTCGGTTAGCACACTAATAAGCTTAGCCTAAGGCGCACTGCTCTCAAGACAGAGGTCTGATGGTTTCCCACCCTTAGATAAGCACTTTTTGTGTATTTTGAGACATTTCAGATATTTTGGAACTTTTAAAGTCAGCCATACCCCCCCCCGCCCAACCCCCCCCCCAAATTTAGTGTTGGTGCGACAAAAGCATGCCTGAGGAGTTTGGGGTTGAGGCTGCATAGGGTGAGGCCTGTCTTCAAACAGGCCAATGATAATTCTAGCCTGGTTTATGGGTGTTTTGGGGGCCTCACACCCTTTATGAGAACATTTGATCAAAACAAAGATACGATTTTGCTGAGCTTCTTTCTGTTCAGAAATTTGGAGAGGAAAGGTCAGGCTTATGTTGTTTCTTGAGGCCTGCACATCTTTTTGATATTCTTCAGTGGCAGGATCACAACACAGTTTTCATTTCCCAGTTCAATCGCTCAACTTGCCTTCAGGCTATTTCTCACTAACAAGAAAGCTACAAAGAGAATGATTGAAAAATCCAGAGAATAAGGCATTGCCATAGTCGATTCTACTAGAAATAAATGGCTGAATCAGTGCTGTCCATATTTAAAAGAAAATGGCCCACTAGTCCTATATATTTTTTGTCAGGAAAAGTTTGTTTTAGGTGGAGTTGTAAAAGACAAACTGGTGTCAAAGATAATGATTTTGTAAAACTAATGTTTAGGCCTACTGAATTAAAAAGTGACAGGTCCTCATTGTTGCTTATGTTTCTCTTCTTCTCACTCATTTAAAAGCATATCTTATTTCCAAACTCAAAGAAAAGTACTTATTATTTACTCCAATCTTTAAACTTATAGACAGAATTATTTAAAAGCACAACGGGAGAAATATCATTTATTCTGAAGGAAAGCTTTAGTTGAGTATTATCAGCATATATGTAAATATTGAACTTCCTAACAATATCTCCTAGGGGCAACACGTAAAGTTAAAGCTGGAACACTTTGAGGACAGAGCTTTCTCAGACACCATCCCTAACTGTAGAACTTAATGATGGAGTATTCTAATCACGTTTCTTTACATTCTAGAAATGTGTGTGTGATGCCCGATGCCACCATACCCCAGCATGATTACTTACTAATGGGATACAAATTAACAGTTATATAAGTAAAACCTCTCATGATACCCACAATACCAGCCCAAAAAGCTCTGTGAATAAGAAAGATTTGGAAGAGAGAGAAATTATACGAGGGATGTTCAAAAAGTCTCCGCACTTTCATAATTTCATTGGAAACGGTGAAGGCATGAGGAGTATTAATTGGTCGTGTCTCAGAGTGTCATGTGACTGGGAAAATTGCATTGCAAAGGAAGGTGACCATGTAGAAAAGTGATGTCATTTGTTTTTGAAATTCTTAATAAATAGAGTAAAAAAAAACTGTGCAAACTTTTTCAATGTCCCTCGTATATGTAAATACATACAGCCGGGCCTCTATATCTGCAGGATCCACATCCGTGGACTCAATCAACCACAGATCAAAAATTTCAAAAAAAGAAATCCCACTTACCTAAAGATTATTGCAGAACACGTACACCCCTTCATGGCAACAACACTCCCTGATGACATTGGCCTCTTTCAGCCACATAATGTGCCCTGCCACACTGCAAAAACTGTTCAAGAATGGTTTGAGGAACATGACAAAGCGTTCAAGGTGTTGACCTAGCCTCCAAATTCCCCAGATCTCAGACTGATCGAGCATCTGTGAGATGTACTGGAAAAACAAGTCCAATATATGGAGGCCCCAACCTCATAACTTATAGGATTTGCTGACAAACGTCTGGGTGCAGATACCACAGGACACCTTCAGAGGTCTGGTGGAGGCCTTACCTCGAAGGGTCCGAGCTGTTTCGGTGACACGACAGGGGACCTATACAATATTGTGGCTGATCTGTGTATATTTATGTAGAACTGCCACAAGCTTCTA
Organism: Erpetoichthys calabaricus; assembly: GCF_900747795.2. NCBI lineage: Eukaryota > Metazoa > Chordata > Cladistia > Polypteriformes > Polypteridae > Erpetoichthys > Erpetoichthys calabaricus. The sequence continues at coordinate 11,342,254 of NC_041408.2, read as the reverse complement.
TGTTATATTTGCATAGAGAGGGAGAGGAGAGGTTGGGAGCATGCGCTAATACAGCATGTTGCCACACCCACCATACCACCTTAAGATGCCTTAAAATCTCGGGAGGAGACGTGACTTTTGGAAGAGACTTTTTGGAAGAAAGTCCCACGAGACAGGGACTTTTACCATGAGATTCTTTCAAGTCACGCCATACCTACAACTATTTTCAAACAAGACCACGATCATCAAGTGCATTCCGGCACTTAACCTGGACAGACACCAATCCATTGAAGGGTATACTTATAAACACACACACACACACACATACATTTACAAAGATCAGTTTTGAATCACCCATTCATCTAAATATGGCAGCGAGAAACAATGAAGTCAAACGAATTAACGTGAAAATTGTTGTTCGGCTACACGGCAAATTGATTAAATGCATATCAGTAGACTCTGCTGAAACAGTTGGTGGTGATGGTGTGGAAGATGAAAACATCATCTTACAATATCCTGTAGAATATCTACAACCGTTAACACCGTCTGGTCTTCCACTGGCCGAGTTACTGTTGAAAGAAGGATGTATTGTAATGTTATTGTGTAATTTATGTCTGAGTGATGGGCTATGCAATGGAACAAGATTAGCTGTATTAAAAATTGGTCGAACAATTCTAACGTAAAATTTTAACAGTCGACAAGAAAGGTAATGTAGTACATCTTCAAGGGATAACATTAGACACCAAAGGAGATCTTGATATGCCATACTTATTAAAACGTTTACAGTTTCCCGTGAGAATAGCTTTTGCTATGATAATTAACAAATCACAGGGACAAACATTCGAAAAAGTTGGTTTATTTATTAGAGAGAAAGAAACGATATTCACTCATGGGCAGTTATACGTTGCATTGTCACGATGTAACTCCAAACACAGAGTCAAAGTTCAATGCGATCTTGAAGAAAAGTTAATTCCAAATATTGTTTTAACTGAAGTTTTAAAGTAAAAGTGAAAATAATCCATATGAAACAATTCCCATGAAAATAACAATCTCTTTAAATTGTATATCCGGTTAACCAAATCCAGGGGTTGGCGAGCAAAGCGAGCAGGGGGCGAAGCCCCCTAGTATATATATACATATACATACACATGGTGATTCAAAAAGATTCATCCAAATCCAGATTTTTACAACTGTGAGGCGCCTAGGAACCAATCACATACCAATCAATTGAAAGAATGGGTTTATAGAGTTTCTGACTGTCACCGGAAAATGGCTCCCTTCAGTCTGCAAGGAGATGGCGACCCCTGAGCAGAAAGCATTTTGCGTTCTCCACTTCAATAAGAGTGAATCGGTCATAGCTGTCGACTTCTGGACCCCAAGATCACCAGGGGCCTCGTGCATAATGGCATGCGTAGAATTCACACTAAAACATGGCGTAAGGACAAAAGTGGAAATGTTTGTACGCACAAACAAATCCAGATGCATAAATCTGTGCGTTTGCCAACTTCCATGTTCTTCCGCTCCATAAATCCCGGTCAGCGTGAAAAGTAACGCATGTGCACGCGCCTGCTGGTCCACACCAACTCCGCTGAGAATTACGCCTCTTTAAATATGCAAATCAATATAAATAGCCCTTAAGCTCAGCGTTCTGTGAAAAGGCAATGGCAAAATCATGGGGGGATATAGAAGAATTTCAGCGAATATCAAGTGGAGGCAAAGAAAAACGTACTATTTGGCGTAGTAAGTAGTAGTCGTTGCCCACCGTCTGAATGTCATATGAAAGCTTATTAGGGTAGAGAGAAAATAGGGACACAGTGGAAAAAATCTTTAATCTTGAAATTTCCACTTTAATCACGTAGTTTATTTTGTCATTAAAGTAGAACATCATAAACTTCATCTTAAAATTGTTTCATTTACTAGTTTCTCAAATCCCATTGTAACTAAATTAGCACGTTAAATGCTTTGTTTTGCATTTGATCTTCTATGTGCTCTATGTGTGTGAATCACTATGTGCTTCTTAAATGGGCTTTCTCTTCATGCTGACTGGACAAAGAATCCATTACATTCGTGGTATTAGAGCTCTCTGAATATTTATAATACTGAGATGTATTCGTAATATCATTTTCATGATGATAGGAGTTAAAGCATGTTATTAAACGTGGGAACATAGTGGCGCAGTGATAGTGATGAGCTGGCGCCCTGTCCATAGATTGTTCCTGCCTCCTGCAAGATGCTTGCTGCACCATGCGCGACCTTCGATGAAATAATTTATTGCAGCAGTACTGTCTCTTTCAAACGTACTAACCTGCAATCCCTGTCCTTCCTTTTCTTTCTCCAAGTAACCAATCGCCATACAATCAGCTCTGTAATAGACGTTAAGCCATCTGTAAGCTGAGAACGCAGATTTTTCAAAACTTTTAAGGAACATTGAAATATCTTCATAGTACATGTTTAATTATTTCATCCATCTATCCATCCAGTGTCGCGCCAGCCCCAGCAAGAATACAGAATGAGGTGGGGAGCCAGCTCCTTGCTAGCGCTGTGACACCGTGTCCTCACATGTTTAATTATTAACAATATAGATTATCCAAATGAAGTTAAAGTTTTATCTCTATAATGTAATAAACATATTTTTGCTGCATTTCATCTTAAAAATGATATCGTCATCATATGTAAATATGCGCTTTATAAACTGGCTCAGGTTGTGCAATATTATAGCTGTATCTCAAGTTTACAGTGAGGTGATTGTACTTATAAGTACAAACAGTTCTACAAGGAGCGCTTGATGGACTGATTGAGTGTGTTTAGAGTTCTTGGGATGAAACTGTTTCTGAACCACGAGGTCCGTAAAGGAAAGGCTCTGAAGCGTTTGCCGGATGAGAGCAGTTCAAATAGACTGTGCGCATGGTTGAGGCAGCATGTGCTTGATGCTGTATACCGATAATCCGATCAGCTGCTGTACAGCTGTGATTCCCCACTCAGATACAGTGATATAAATATTGCGAGTGGTGCAGTGTGAGTAATATGGAAAAAGATGATCCACTGTGGCAACCCTTAACGGGAGCAGCTGAAACAAGAAGAAGGTGCAGTGAGAGTAACAACACTAAAGCAGCTATGGTATTTGGAACAGTTTGACCAATCCGTGGACCATTATATTGTTACAGGTTAATTACAATCAGATGCCTTAAACTAATAAACAATATGTGGTTAATTTCAGTGTATTTATAAAGCCGCGTCAGGGATGTGGATCTAAAAAAGAAAGGGAAACCACACTGGAACAGTAGCACTGCTTTGACACTGGGTGCCGCCAGTCTGAAAAACAGAGCAGAGAACTTGCGTACGCCAGGGTTTTAGTTACTGTGAAAATGTGCTTGGCTTTACGCCAAGTTTAGGTTTTATACAATGCAATTTGAGCGTAGAAACGGGAGTGCGCAACAGTTTTGTGTGTACGCACCGTTTATACATGAGGCCCCAGATCTCACGCTGTGTGACTTTTTTTTTATGGGGGTACATTAAGGATTCTATTTATGTGCCACCACTCCCAACAACACTGGATGATCTCTGAAATCGCATTGAAGGAGCCATGAGTACAGCGACACCTGACACGCTCAATCGAGTATGGGAGGAATTTGACTATCGCGCTGATGTTGTCTGAAAAGCTGCAGGATGTCATATTGAGCGCTTGTCAAATTACATAATAAACTTTATGCTTACCTAAACCATTTACAATTTACTGCATTGTTCTGGAATGATTTACAAGGAAAATAAATAATTTTGAAATCAGATTAATTTTTTTGAATCACCCTGTATATGTATATATTGTAATTTATAACATAAGTATAATGTTTCTCTTTCTTATAACATCTTAGAATAGGCACTTATGTTTATAGATTAAGGTTAGGGTTAACACTTGTGGCGGACAGCCGGGTTCCATTCCCGGCACGGACGCCCCTGCTGCATCTGTTCCGGGAGAGCAACCATGGGCAGCTCAATACCTCCCCCAGGATGCTTGGTGGCAGCCTCCCTGGCGGACGGTGATTCCCCCAACCTGTCACATGGCTCCATGGGAGATGGAACCTTCCACAGCCTGCAGCCCACAGCCTGCAGCCACAGCCTGGAGTCAGCAGCCCGGCTGGACGAATCTTCAGTCCCACCCGGAAGTGCAATTAGGACCAGTTGGTCAAGCACCTGGAACGCTTCCAGGTGGGCTATAAAAAGGGCCAGCCACCACCACTCAGGAGTCAGAGTCGGGAGGAGGAGGACTAAGCTAGAGGAGGAGTGCTGGAAAAAGGAAAAGAGTGTTTTGTTGGTGTTGGAATTGTGCTTTGGGACTGTGTATTGCCTGTGGGTCACGGGAAGACGTGCGCCCACGGGTGAAGAAAAATAAAGTCTCTTTGTGTTTCATACGTGCCTCTGTGTCGGGTCGGGCGCCTATATAGCGCCTTGTTACACACTATAAAAGGGTTTTAAGATTATGGTTAAAATAATAGTTAACATTAGTGCCCTGAATTAAACTTTAACATTACATATAAAAAGTTTTCAAGATTTAGATAGAGTTAGGGATAATGTCTTTATTAAAACTGTCCTTGAGATTAGGGTTAAGGGAGAGACAGAGGACAAATAAAATTATAATGAAATTACTTTCATTTGTAACAAGTTATCAACCTCATTAGAACTCCATCTAATTCGGTCGTTTGGGTCTTTTTGTAGAATCTGTTTTTGTGGAGATGTTATAGCCTCAGGAAAAGTTAATAATTTATTGTAAGCTTCTATGTGGTGTCGCTACTGGATCAGGGATATTTACTATTTGGCCCAGACAGAGCTTCGCTTCACAAAAAGCTTGAATTAAAAGTGCTATTAAAGTTTGCATTGTCAGCTGTTTCCACAAAGTTAAACAATGTAAGAAGCCAACATAACACAGCACTTTTGTTATACAGGGACTGGATTTTAAATCTTTCCATTTAAACTGTAAAATATTTGATATTAATCTGAGAGAAAAAGTTTTACCTGTACGTCAGGGTACTTGAAGGGGAAAAGTAAAGAAAAGCTCGAGTCGCCAAAGGTGAGGACAGGCTTATGGAGTGGAGGGGGCCTACAATGTGTTGTATGATCTATTGGAGGATGGAGAATGGGTTTATTTAAAGATATTGTCAAATTGAGTTCTGGAAGATTCCATCTTGGCCTTATATGATTTTCAGCTTGTACACCTGTTGGTAATGGTCATAAGATTCCCCCATAAATTTTGATGTTTATGTAAGACCCTTAGAAACTGGAGGATTTTGAGGGTTCTTGAAAGTGGAGTTCATAATTATTTATATGGAGGGTTGAGGACATGGTCCCAGTATGGTGTCATTGGAGTTAGCGGAGTTGAGATTTTTCTATTATGAGTACTATTGGGTTTTCTGTTTTCTGTCAGTTTCTGTTACTGGATATCACATTTTGTTGTTGAGCTGACGTTTTGGACTTGTGTGCCTTGGGGTTGCCTTTTAGAGCTAATCCTTTTTGTCTCCATTAGGCCTTTTCCATTTTTGTTATCTTGTTTTGATTTCTTTTGTTAATCAGTTCTTAATTTATAAAGATTTTTCATTGGCCTCATCCTTTAAGCCATAAGTTTTATGGTTTTCTCTCTCTTGAAGGGCTTTTTTGATAGATAGATAGATAGATAGATAGATGTGAAAAACGCTATATAATAGATAAAGATTTAAAAGGGACTATATAATAGATAATAGATATGAAATGCACTATACTATAGATAGATAGATATAAAAGACCCTGTATAATAGAGAGATAGATATGAAAGATGCTATATAATAGATTGATTAGTTATGAAAGGCATTATATAATAAATAGTGTAGTTGGCAGGATTAGATAGGTAGATAGATATGAAAGGCACTATATAATGAAATAGATTGGCATTATATAAAAGATAGACAGATTGAAATAAAAGGGACTATATAATAGATAATACATGTAAAATGCACTATACAATAAAATAGCTGGATAAATAGATAGATTAATATAAAAGACCCTGTATAATAGATAGATAGATAGATATGAAAGGCATTATTAGATAGATAGATAGATCTTTATATGTCCCCAGGGGAAAATAAAAAAAAATACTGGAGCTCAATAAAAATGTAAATCTATACTAATAAAAGGCAAAGCCCTGACTGACTGACTGACTGACTTACTCATCACTAATTCTCCAATTTCCCGTGTAGGTAGAAGGCTGAAATTTGGCAGGCTCATTCCTTACAGCTTACTTACAAAAATTAGGCAGGTTTCATTTCGAAATTCTACGCGGAATGGTCATAACTGGAACCTGTTTTTTGTCCATATACTCTAATGGAGGAGGCGGAGTCACGTATCGCGTCATCACGCCTCCTACGTAATCACGTGAACTAAAAACAAGGAAGAGATTTACAGCACGAGTCAAATGCGGGAACGAAGGTAAATGACGTTAATTTTTGAGTGTCTTTTAATACTGTGTAAATATACATATTAACACATGTGCAATTAAAAGTGTGCATTTACAGGGTGATTTCTCAGGCTTAAAAGCTTGCCTTTTATTAAAGAGGTAAATGCAAACTGTTTTCATTCTGAAGGGCACAAACCACGTTAGATTTCATGCTCAAGAGTAAACTCAGCACACAGCTTGGTCAGATTACAACCGGTTCATTTTTCTCAGTTTAAAAAGGTTTACTTTTCTTCTTAATAAAATTTTTAAAGCAGTACTTCGCCGCTGCGAAGCGCGGGTATTTTGATATATATCAAAATATATCGCGTTATCACGCCTCCCACGTAAGCACGTGAACTGACCCGCTGTCGTTTGCAATGCCATATTCGTGAGATACAAGTTTAATGAGAAGACACAAGGTATGGACATCGCAACATCACACAAGACAGCGGCTCACGTGAAGTGACTGAACGCAACAGGAGTGATCACTTCGATGAATCAAACCTGTTCAAAAAACACATTACACAATTGATAAGGTACGAAAACAATATGAAACCGATTGTGGATTTGCGTACAGCCACTGAAACTTTGTGACGGCACGAGACTTCAGGTCACGTGTCTGCAAAAGAACGTCATTGAGGCAACTATTTTTACTGGCGGTGGCTCAAGGGAGAGAGTTTTTATTCCTCGCATCCCCGTTATACCCTCTGATCTCCGATTTCAATTCAAACGCCTCCAATTTCCACTAAGGCTCTACTTCGCAATGACAATTAATAAGACAGCAACACTCATAACAATAACAACACAATTACATTGACAATCATGTTACGTTATTTTTAAAATGTTTCTTTTTCTTTGTCATAACCTCTTTAACACACTACTTCTCCGCTGCGAAGCGCAGGTATTTTGCTAGTTTTATAATATACCACACCAGCCTAAATACAAACATAAGAACTGCAGGCTTGTGTAATAAGAGAGCCTCTGCCATCTGATAACAGACTTGTACGTGGAAATAAGATGTGGTCAGATGTGCCCAGTTGCACCACAAGGCATTATTAACATTTGGATAGAGAAGGTCCAGCTTGTTTGGTCCACAAATGGCACATACTGATAAGAGTTTGTTCCTTCCAAAGTTCCCCTGGTTGAAGTCACCAGAACTCTAGGGTCAGAATGATTCATCATTAGAGTGCTGGTAACAGAGTGAATCAATTCTGTCGATGAGTTCATAAACATTATAGTCAGGATCTTGTAATGTATGTTCCTAGGCAGTGACATGGACTCGTTTAGTCAGTATTTCAATGATCGGATAACATGTTTTAGTTTCATTTGTAATGTGCTCCCTTTTTCTTCATTGCTTATTCACTCATTTCCAGTTCTCCTCATGCCTTTTCCACTCTATCTGAGAAGAAAACTGTCCAATATTAAAATAGCATCTGCAATAAAACACTGAGGCTGGTTCTTTGCAATGATCAAATGCTACAGTACCTGAACTCGTTGCCACTCACCATGACATGTAAAAGTTCATCCAACGTATTAAACAATCCCGTTTATGGAAACAGGCTAGTCCTGCCTTACTTTTATCCCTGCTCCTTATTCTTTCCATTTTCGGATTACCTGCTCCTGCGATAAGGTGCAACAGGCAGCTGTGATCACAGTGTTACCATGCTGAGTATGGGAGCGTTTAATATATCCCACTTTATGCTCTCACCGATTTTCCGAAATGTTATAGACATAGATAGCCACCGGATAAGTTGGCCAGCATGGAAAGATTCCACTTACCCCGACACCCTTGTGGTGATGTCCTAGTGGACCCTTTCACCACATTCATCGCTGACTGCACCAAGAGTAGCAGAGAAGTATTTCAATTAAACATTTTGGTTTAATTGTATTGTGTTTGCTTTTTTCCCCCATTGCTCGGTCTCCCTCCTGCATTTTGCACTCCATCAGATCATATCAGATGAAACCCATTCAGCATCAAAATATCATCTGAAATGAGAAGTTTAAGTCGATTCTCCACAGTAAAGCAAAGTGAAATACCTGAACTTACCTGTGACTCACCATGAGATCTGACCGTTCATCCAACTTATTTAAAAGCGATCGCTACATTCCTCATTAGATGGCCCAGATCTCAAACCTTACTGTTATCTTCACTCTTGGTCTTCGTCCTTTCCATCCTCAGGTGGTAGTGATTTATTTGGAACATATACAAGTATTTTTGAATGGATAAAAGCCTGTGCCCCATATTTGGACCTGAGTAGGCCCTAAAACCAGCCTTTTGAGTTTGGGGTCAGGCGTCCCGGGGAAAGGCCCATTTCTCAGCAGGTCCTGGTCTGGTTTGGTCCTTTGTTTGACACCTTACACCCTTTTTGCCGTTTTGTGTTGTTGCTTCACCATAGACTTCAGTAGATCAGCTTTACCCATGATGCATTTAGCAACGTGAGTACCATTTGCCACTCTCAAGTGTGTGGCAAACAAAACAAGAAAGAAGCACAAAGCACAATAAATCTAACACAGAATATTCCCAGAGAGCTGTGTCCTCCCGATGACAGCCTGCTGTCCATAAAGCGTGCTGATGCAAAAGATGCTAGAAAAGATCATTTCTGTTTTATGAGATAAATTAAAGCCCATCACAAAGTGGAATCATGCGCCAGGAAAGAATCATTCAAGCAGAGCTAAGAGTAAGACAATGAGAACAATGTAGCTAGTCAATACGGGCAGTTAATCTTTTATCACTTTCCCATATTTTACTCCTAAAAACAAGCATAAATTATTTTTGAAAATTGTTCCACAAGATTGAGATTTATTTAGGCAATTAAATTACTGTCATAAAGCACATCCCTGAACAAAGAGGTCTTGCTTTCTTTACTAAACGACTGTTCAAACCCATCTCTGAAAATATTTGTCTTCTTTGTTCATGCCTGTTTAAAAGTTGAAACACCAAAGTGAAAGAGATCTGATTAAATAATAGATCAATTCAGCATTAAACTGATATGCTTCAAAATGATAAAAGCATGGCACAAAATGAAGGAGAAGTGCCTGAGCCTTTCAGATTGTGCTCCGCATACAATCCATGCTAAGTCTACTTTCAAAAAAAGGCCGTTTAAAGCTTTGATAAAAATAAATCTATAATCTGCACTCAAGCACGGCATCAGGCTGCATCTTAAAGATTCTGTTAATCAATCTGTTTAAATGCTTGTTTATGCTACAAGTATATTAATAATCCATGAATCTCTAAATGGGTAATTCGGTTTTTTAATATACTGCTTTTAATTTATTTATTCTTTACGGTCGATAAAACATTACTTTTTAAAAGTTAAGCATTCAATTATTCATTCAGCAAAGATCTCTTTTATAGAAACATTTGCAAATTCATTTGATTGATAGATTCGATTGTATGAATGACACAAGAGGCTAGCGGTCGAGATCATCGATGATTCTGAACACTGCAGGAAGTCTGCGTGACCTCCTTGTGATCTCCACGCACAGAAAGTCCCACGAGTGGCAGTTCAGGCTGATTGGTAAATCCAATATGGCCCAGTGTGGCTGCAGAAATATAGATACAAAAGGCACTATATAATAGATTAATCAATAAATATAAAAGGCACTATGTAATAGATAGATATGAAAGGTACTATATAATAGATAGATATGAAAAGCACTATATAACAGATGGATGTGAAAGGTACTATATAATAGATAGATTGATAAATATGAAAGGCACTATATAATAGATAGCTGTGAAAGGCAATATAATAGATAGATTGATAAATATGAAAGGAACTATATAATAGATAGACAGACATGAAATGCACTATATAATAGATATGAAAGGCACTATATAATAGATTGATAAATATGAAAAGAAACTATATAATAGATAGATAGACAGACATGAAAGGCACTATATAATAGATAGATAGACATGAAAGACACAATATAATAGATAGATTGATAAATATGAAAGGCACTATATAGTAGATAGATAGATAGACATGAAAGGCACTTTATGATAGATAAATAGATAGATATGAAAGGCACTATATAATGGATAGATGTGAAAGATATAATATAATAGATGTGAAAGGTACAATAGAATAGATAGACTGATATATATGAAAGGCACTATATAATAGATAGATGTGAAAGGCACTATATAATAGATAGATAGATAGATATGAATGGCACTATATAATAGGTAGATAGATAGATAGATAGATAGATAGATAGATAGATAGATAGATAGATAGATAGATAGATAGATAGATAGATAAGTATGAATGGCACTATATAATAGGTAGATGTAAAGGTAGAATATAATAGATAGATAGACAGACAGATAGATGTGAAAGGTAGAATATGATAGATAGATAGATAGATAGATAGATAGATAGATAGATAGATAGATAGATAGATAGATAGATAGATAGATAGACACAGTATGGCCTGAACACACACCAGAATGACTAAAAAGGATTTTTAAATGAAACAAAAGTTCAGGTTTGGCTGTCACAGTCCCAGTGAGGTGCTATAAAGATGTATTCCTGTTGTTGTTAATGGCGCCCCGTCACGTTTCCTGACACACTTTTTCTGAATGATTCCTTGGCTGAAAGTCGTCGGTGTTGCTGTCAGAGAGAGGATGTGCAGCATTGTTCATAATGGCACTCAGTTTTGTCTTTGTTGTCTCATCCTCTACTATCTCTAGGGGGAATGGAGTGCATCTTGTAACTGAGCCTGCCCTTTTAATCATTTTTAATCAGACCAGCCCAACCTGTCACTGATGTGGACCCCCAATTACATGTAGGAGTGGACCACCTCTACATGCACTCCCTGAATAGTGACTGGACTTAGAGGCTCTGTAGTGTGGTGAAACTCAATCACCAGTTCCTTGGTTGTTGCTGATGTTAAGTTGCAGACAATAATCAAAGTTCTACACCGGACTCCTCTCATCTGTCTCGTCCCCCTTATCGATATCCCCCATAAGTACAGAATCAGCTGAGAATTTCTGCAAGTGACATGACCTGCTGTTCTTTTTATAGTCGGAGGTGAACAGATTGAATATAAAAACAGACGGACCTGTTCATTGCAGTGCTCCAGTGTTGCTCTTACAGTCATTAAGTGTCACAGACTGTGGTCCACCAGACAGATAGTCCATCATCCAGGACACCACAGGCTCATCCACCTGCAGATCTCTGAGTTGACCCCTTAACAGGAATAGGTGGATGGTATTGAAGGCACTGGAGAAATCAAAAAACATCATCCTCACGGGGCTGCCAGTTTTGTCCAGGTGAGAATAAGCCTTTTGGAACAGACAGATGATTACATCGTCCACTCCTGTCTTTGTCCGATAGACAAACTGCAAGTGGGTCCAGGTGATCTACCACAAGAGGACTCATACAGTTCAGGACCAGCTTCTCAAAGGTCTTCATGATATGAGATGGACGTTCTTTATTAGTAACCTAATTAGCTGTTTTCATGTCCTTAGATGGTCTGATGGGTTCCGTGTGTTTTTAGGTGCAGTATAAAAAGTATAACTATGGGTGGAAATAGTGCACTTTAATATAAGCAATTGACACCTCTTCAATCAAACAGCTTAGGTGTAAGGAAAGAAACACTTTAATTTAATCTTGCAATTTAATATTTAGTTGCAATGTTTGCTCTAATGGTGTTGATGGAGAAATATAGAGAAGACCAGAAGGAGTTGCATTGCGTCTTTGTGGACCTGGAGAAAAGCATATGACAGGGTGCCTCGAGAGGAGCTGTGGTATTGAATGAGAAAGTCAGGAGTGGCAGAGAAGTACATAAGAGTTGTACAGGATATGTATGAGGGAAGTGTGACCGTGGTGAAGTCTGCGGTAGAAGTGACGGAGGTGGGATTACATCAGGGATCGGCTCTGAGTCCTTTCTTATTTGCAATGGTGATGGAGAGGTTGACAGACGAGATTAGACAGGAGTCCCCGTGGACTGTGATGTTTGCTGATGACATTGTGATCTGTAGTGAGAGTAGGGAGCAGGTTGAGGAGACCCTGGAGAGGTGGAGATATGCTCTAGAGAGGAGAGGAATGAAGGTCAGTAGGAACAAGACAATACGTGTGTGAACGAGAGAGAGGTTAGTGGAATGGTGAGGATGAGGGGAGTAGAGCTGGCGAAGGTGGATGAGTTTAAATACTTGGGATCAACAGTACAGAGTAAAGGGGTTTGTGGAAGAGAGGTGAAAAAGAGAGTGCAGGCAGGTTGGAGAAGAGTGTCAGGAGTGATGTGTGACAGACGGGTATCAGCAAGAGTGATAGGGAAGGTCTACAGGACGGTAGTTAGACCAGCTATGTTATATGATTTGTAGAGGGTGGCAATGACCAGAAAACAGGAGACAGAGCTGGAGGTGGCAGAGTTAAAGATGGACAGGATTAGAAATGAGGACATTAGAGGGTCAGCTCAGGTTGGACAGTTGGGAGACAAAGACAGAGCGGCGAGATTGTGTTGGTTTGGACATGTGCAGAGGAAAGATGAGGGGTATATTGAGAGAAGGGTGCTAAGGATAGAGCTGCCAGGCAAGAGGAACAGAGGTAGGCCTAAGGGAAAGTTTATGGATGTGGTGAGAGGGGACATGCAGCTGATGGGTGTGACAAAGCAAGATGACGATCACAGGTAGTTATGGAAAAAGATGACCCGCTGTGGCAACCCCTAACAGGAGCATCCGAAAGAAGAAGAAGAAAAATAATTTAATATTCAGTAAACAAACTCCTGGCACTGCTCTTGGGTAAAGGGTGCCATGTGTTGAGTTTCTCGTGGCACTCCAGTGCTGCACACACAGTCCTTGAGTCCACCAGACAGACAGTCTGTCCATCATCCAGGACACCATCCATCCATCCATTTTCCAATCCGCTGTATCCGAACACAGGGTCACGGGGGTCTGCTGGAGCCAATCCCAGCCAACACAGGGCGCAAGGCAGGGAACCAATCCCAGGCAGGGCGCCAACCCACTGCAGTCCAGGACACCATCTGCACTAAAATGAAGTCACTTGTCATGAATGTATGTAACTCTCGTGTTAATCCAGGACTGAACTTTTATATTAAAAAACTATTCACTATAAGCGCAGCCCATTAATAATTTCTCAGAATGAACGTCATAGTGGTGCTCTTTAAGTCCATTTCCTCACAAATATAAAGTGTATATGTAAATAATTAGGGCTCACGCAGTCGGATTTGAGAGTCACAGATTAGTCACTGCTGTTTGTTTCGTAACCATGCCGGGCTTTGACATTTATCTGTGCGCTTTTTATAGAACAGTGGTGCCATACAGAAGCCCTATTTACATTTGAAGCTCTTCAACTCTTGAACTCGCTGTCTCTGATGTTTCTTAAATTTATTTATTTATTTTTTTCCTCTTTTACTAAAATACCTCTGGTAACAAAAACTGCTTCATTCTCTTCAGGATCACGGGGCGGGGGGAGCAATCCTGGCAGCAACCATGGCAGGAACCAACATGACCTGCTTAGGCACACACAGACACTCACACTTAACACAGGGGCAAATGGGGGGTCAGCAACTAACCCAACCTGCTCATCATTTGGAGATGTGGGAGGAAAAGTCACACAGACGTGAGAGAAGGTGCAGCTTACAAGGCCGATAGAAAGTCTTCACCCCGTTGGAAGTTTTCGTATCTCCTTATTGTGCAACATTGACACACAGTGGATTTAATTTGGCTTTTAATTTTGAATTTGTTCAACAAAGGAGGAAGAGGAAGAGGTTGGGAGCATGCGCTGATATGCGTTGCTGCACCCACCACGTGCCAAACCACCTGGATTGGGACCCAAGTGCAGTGGGTGACACCTCAGGTTAGGGTTAGGCTTAGGGTTAACCTAACCTAACCCTAATACAGGTTAGTAACTATGGGTGGCAGAGCTTTCAGTGTGATGGCCCCTAAAATTTGGAATGTTCTTCCTCTCAGCCTTCATGAGGAAAAATCTATTATTCATTTCAAACTCCTGTTAAAAAATCTCTTCAATGAGTATTATTCATTTTCTTGTATATGATTTCTATTGTTTTGTTAATGTGTTTATTGAATTGTAAAGTCTCCTTGAGTGTATGAAAGACGCTATATAAATAAAACTTTATTATTATTATTGTTATTATTATAGGTTCTTAACTCTTTTAGAGTGGATGTCGAGTTTTGTCGACTGCCGGGGTTGAGGGCAGATGTCAGGGGCAGCGTGCGATAATCAGCTGTAAACGCTGAGTAAACTCACCGTTACTTTATAGGTAGACTCTCTTTGTTAGGAGGACTGTTAGACTCATTGACTTGATGTTCAATCCCTGTGTGTGCATGAGTAGCGTAAACAAGGTCTGGAATAGCATCGGCCAAGCGAATTCGCAAAGCAAAGTACTCTGCGCATTATTCATTTATTTCTTGTTTTTTGCATATTATTGATAAATCGGACATTTTCATGAAAGCCACAGACACATTTAATGAGTGACCAAATAGTGTGGTTGACAGTAAAGGGACCTTCGAAAAAACCCAACTTGATGTTATTTTGGAAGAATGAAGTGGATAGGACTGACGAGCTTTGTTGGGCTGAATGGCCTGTTCTCGTCCAGATTGTCCAAATGTTCTAATTTCTCCACATTTTGCTGTATTCATTTTACCTTTTTACCTTCAAAAGCCTTCCAGGGCCTGCCTCAGAGAAGCATCCCCAGCAGCCCGATCCTGCCGTCACCCCACTTCACAGTAAGTATGGTGTGTTTTTGATATTGTGCACTGGTTGGCTTACTCTCAACATGACATTCAGACTGATGGACAAAAATCACATCCCTCACAGAACTTTCTTCCAGCTGACGTCACAGTCTCCCCATGTGCCTCGTGTCAAACTCTAGCCAAGATGTCATGTGCGTTTTTTTTGTAACATTGGCTTTGTCTTTCATTGTGTTTTAGCATACCCTGAGTTGAGCTGTAATATGATATTTATAAACTCTTACTCAGGGCTGTGGAGTCGGAGCTGGAGTCAAGGAGTCGGAAGACAATTTTCGGTTCCTGGAGTTGGAGTCGGAGTCGGCAAAATTGTACCGCCTCCGACTCCTAATAAATTTAAATTGTAATGAAAAAAAAATACAGCAAGTTCAAATGTCCCATTTCACAAACAATAGTCATAATTAAGTACTTCTCTGATGTAAGAATAAAGCCCAGTGCATAGCTGTGTTACTACTTGTGTGAAGTTCAGCTGAGCTATTATACAACCTGACATTCACATATTGTACTCCGGATTATGGTACATTACAAAAAGTGTTTTCATTTTATTTCAGATATAATGTGTTTACCAAGTTCATTTGAGTGTAAACAAGTGTAACGATGTAGGTAGAGGTGTGTGCAATGGCCTGAAGTGTGTTCAGGAGTTCTTGTCGTTTGTTTAAACTGGCCAATACGGTAGAGAGTCAGCTTCCTAGCCAGTAGTTCTGTGGTTAAATGACGTGTATGTTGCCTTGCTTTAATTAGCATGGAAAATACATTAGGAGTCGGGAAGTCGGAGTTGGAAGTACCGGAAACTAAGGAGTTGAAGGATTTATCTACCGATTCCACAGCCCTGCTGTTACTAACCTTCGTCTATTCTGGTTCTCTTCTCAGTATCTTCATGTGGTACCTGGTCCCAAGTTGTTTACCTGCCTATGGAAACACCGTCTCAAATAAAAGAGCGCTGGAATCACATGGTAGAAGGGTCCTTTCATCTGATTGGCCAGCCCAACACTGTCTCAGCTGTAGATCAGCCAATACGGGGGAGGCGGCTTATTGGCCGAGGTTTCCAGGACTCTGACTGTGTCTGACTTCTATGACTCACTCCCAACAACCTGGCCGTGGTCCTACAACTGGCTGATGGAGTGATGTTGTTGTTTTTCATTTTTGTTAATTAGTTTCTACTTTCTACTTTGTTTTTAAACCCAGTCACAGGGGATGCACAAACCAGTGTGTTTCTTCGTGCCGGTACCAAGCCCGGATAAATGGGGAGGGTTACGTCAGGGAGGGCATCCGGTGTAAAATGTTTCCAAGTCAATATGCGGACAACAATACAAATTTCCATACCGGATCAGTCGAGCCCCGGGTTAACAACAACCGCCACCAGTAGTGTTAGCCAACAGGGTGCTGGCGGAAATTGGGCTACTGTTGGCCGAAGAAGAAGAAGGCGAATAAGAGGAGGGAAATGTGTCCGGAGGCAGAAGGAGAGGAGGAAAGTAAAGAGAGTGGAACTGAGGGTAGGAACTTTGAATGTTGACAGTATGACTGGTAAGGAGAGAGAGTTA
This sequence comes from Erpetoichthys calabaricus, assembly GCF_900747795.2. Taxonomy (NCBI): domain Eukaryota; kingdom Metazoa; phylum Chordata; class Cladistia; order Polypteriformes; family Polypteridae; genus Erpetoichthys; species Erpetoichthys calabaricus. The sequence continues at coordinate 11,325,534 of NC_041408.2, read as the reverse complement.
GCCGATATGATTTTGAGAAGGAAGGTTGATATATTGTGCGTGCAAGAGACTATATGGAAGGGGAGTAAGGCCAGGTGGATCAGAGGTGGATTCAAATTGTTCTATCATGGTGTGGATAGGAGGAGAAATGGAGTAGAAGTTATTCTGAAGGAACAGCATGTCAAGCGTGTTTTGGAGGAGAAAAGAGTGTGAGGCAGAGTGATGACTATGAAGCTGGAAATTGGAGGTGTGATGATGAATGTTGTTAGTGCATTTGCACCGCAAGTTGGGTGTGAGAGAGAGTGAGGGCAGAGCCAAGGATCAAATGGTGGAAGTTGAAAAAGGAAGACTGCAAGGTTGAGTTCAGGGAGGAGGTGAGACAGGCACTGGGTGGCAGTGAAGAGTCACCAAACAGCTGGGCAACTGCAGCAGAAGTAGTAAGGGTGACAGCAAGAAGGGTGTTTGGCATGACATCTGGACAGAGGAAGGAGGAAAAGGAAACCTGGTGCTGGAATGAGGAAATGCAGGAGAGTATACAGAGGAAGAGGATGGCAAAGAAGAAGTGGGATAGTCAGAGAGATGCAGAAAGTAGACAAGAGTACAAGAAGATAAGGCTCAAGGTGAAGAGAGAGGTGGTGAAGGCTAAAGAAAAGACGTATGATGAGTTGTATGAGAGGTTGGACACTAAGGAGGGAGAAAATGGCCAACTGGCTAGACAGAGGGAGTGAACTGGGAAAGATGTGCAGCAGGTTAGGGGGATAAAGGATAAAGATGGAAACATACTCACAAGCGAGGAGAGTGTGTTGAGCAGATGGAAAGAGTACATTGAGAGGCTGATGAATGAAGAGAACGAGAGAGAGAAGAGGTTGGATGATGTGGAGATAGTGAATCAGGAAGTGCAACGGATTAGCAAGGAAGAAGTAAGGACAGCTATGAAGAAGATGAAGAATGGAAAAGCCGTTGGTCCAGATGACATACCTATGGAAGCATGGAGGTGTTTAGAAGAGATGGCAGTGGAGTTTTTAACCAGATTTTTTATGGAATCTTGGAAAGTGAGAGGATGCCTGAGGAGTGGAGAAGAAGTGTATTGGTGCCGATATTTAAGAATAAGGGGGATGTGCAGGACTGTAGTAACTACAGGGGGATAAAATTGATGAGCCACAGCATAAAGTTATGGGAAAGAGTAGTGGAAGCCAGGTTGAGAAGTGAGGTGATGATTAGTGAGCAGCAGTTTGGTTTCATGCCAATTAAGAGCACCACAGATGTGATGTTTGCTCTGAGGATTTTGATGGAGAAGTTTTAGAGAAGGCCAGAAGGAGTTGTATTGCGTCTTTGTGGACCTGGAGAAAGCATATGACAGGGGGCCTCAAGAGGAGCTGTGGTATTGTATGAGGAAGTCGGGAGTGGCAGAGCAGTACATAAGAGTTGTACAGGATATGTACGAGGGAAGTGTGACTGTGGTGAGGTCTGCGGTAGGAGTGACGGAGGTGGGATTACATCAGGGATCGGCTCTGAGTCCTTTCTTATTTGCAATGGTGATGGACAGGTTGACAGACGAGATTAGACAGGAGTCCCCGTGGACTATGATGTTTGCTGATGACATTATGATCTGTAGCGAGAGTAGGGAGCAGGTTGAGGAGACCCTGGAGAGGTGGAGATCTGCTCTAGAGAGGAGAGGAATGAAGGTCAGTAGGACCAAGACAGAATACATGTGTGTGAATGAGAGGAAGGTCAGTGGAATGGTGAGGATGCAGGGAGTAGAGTTGGCGAAGATGGATGAGTTTAAATACTTGGGATCAACAGTAATGGGGATTGTGGAAGAGAGGTGAAAAAGACAGTGCAGGCAGGGTGGAATGGGTGGAGAAGAGTGTCAGGAATGATTTGTGACAGACGGGTATCAGCAAGAGTGAAAGGGAAGGTCTACAGGATGGTAGTGAGACCAGCTATGTTATATGGGTTGGTGACGGTAGCACTGACCAGAAAGCAGGAGACAGAGCTGGAGGTGGCAGAGTTAAAGATGCTAAGACTTGCATTGGGTGTGACGAATAGGATTAGAAATTAGGACATTAGAGAGGTCAGCTCAAGTTGGACGGTTGGGAGACAAAGTCAGAGAGGTGAGATTGCGTTGGTTTGGACATGTGCAGAGGAGAGATGAGGGGTATATTGAGAGAAGGATGCTAAGGATAGAGCTGCCAGGGAAGAAGAGAAGAGGAAGGCCTAAGAGAAGGTTTATGGATGTGGTGGGAGAGGACATGCAGGTGATGGGGGTGACAGAACAAGATGGGGAGGACAGGAAGATATGGAAGAAGATGATCCGCAGTGGCAACCCCTAACAGGAGCAGCCGAAAGAAGAAGAAGAAGTTTCTACTTTGTTTTAGATGTAATTGGACAAATCTGTGCCCTCATATGTGACAGTTCTGTATTGAGTGAGTGGTGTCATCAATTCTTGCATTTTGCCTTTTGTTTCTACTACCGAGGTGACTATGATAGATTGGCCATCTAGCTCTGTGAAGAGGATGTCTTGTGTTCTGTTTTGCGTGTCGTGTTTACCTCATTTTTGGGCACCCATTGCACGCCCATCCTACCTGGAAGGGGGTCTCTCTCTCTGAATTGCCTTTCCAAGAATTTTTTTTTTCCCCTATATGGATTTTTTTTTTTTGGAGGAGATTTTTCTTGTCTTCTGAAGGAGTTAAGGCTTGGGGTATGTCAAAAAACAGGGCCTGTTAGAGTGATTTTGGGCTACACAAGAAATACATTGTTGTCGTCGTCTTTGCCGCTCCTCCATAAAGCTGCTCCTGTTGGACCACCTGGGCAATAGGTGTTGTCTACACAGTTTCTTCCATCGTATCCACTGTAGCTTGTAACTCCTTCAGAGTTCTCACAGGGCTCCTTCACTTGTCTTCTTTTTGCACAGTCACTCAGATTTTCTGCTCCACACGAAGACGATACTCGAGAGTCAAAGAAAAATTGAAGGTGTAACCAAAAAGAAAACCCTACCGACTAGAACCTACTTGAGAGGTCGTTCCTCAGGTTGTTGCATCCACTGAGGGGTACCATGTATTGGAGAATGCCGGCACATTTACAGTGTAACTTCCATTAAGTTGTCAGCGTGACTATTGAGGTCACATGAACCTTCAAAATGGCACTGTGCAAATCAATACAATTTTCCACAGTTAGATCGTCAGTTCTTCAGACTTCCATAGCTTCAGGCTGAATATAGTATCCTACTTTTGTCTGTGTAGTTATATTCGGCCATGACTTGTAACAAGTGACGCTCTGCATGAATGTGAGCCGAGTGTCTAATATAGCTGCAGAGGTGTTAGTATGCCCTGAAATCATCTGATTTAGCAGGCATCTGCCGGGATTCAATGCTTGCTCATATTACTTTCTCATGCCATATGTTCTCAAATTTTTGCTTTTTTTAATTTTTATTTTAAAGACATGTGATGTCCCGTGCAATGGCAGCTTGGAGTCGTACAGACCAGATGGTGAAAGAACAATGATATTTTGTGAGTAAATGTTATTAGTACGATTCACTATTTTTTCCTGGTAGACATTTGCTCAAGTCCGTAATATGATGCGGCAGTTCTGAGTTGTAGTTGAACCCAGCCACAGGGGATGTACAAACCAGTGTGTTTCTTCGTGTCGGTACCAAGCTTGGATAAATGGGGAGGGTTACGTAAGGAAGGGCATCCGGTGTAAAATTTTGCCAGATCAATATGCGGACAACGAAACAAATTTCCATACCAGACGGTTGAGGCCCGGGTTAACAACGACAGGGTTAGCCAACAGGGTACTGGCGGAAATTGGGCTACTGTTGGCTGAAGAAGGAGAATTTAAGAGAGCGAGATGCAGAAGACAGGACAATATGGAAGAAGATGATCTGCTGTGGCAACGCCTAACAGGAGCAGTCGAAAGAAGAAGAAGAAGTGTTGAGTTGTAGTTAAAAGCTTATTTTTATTACATTAAGTGAAAGACTACGAGTGATCACAAGTGTGACTTTGTTTCTCTGATTATTATCTAGCTGTCTATAGAACCGAGACGGCAATTCACATCTGGGCATCAACATTCAATAACACCCATAACAGCGTTTGGCGATGAGTTTCCGAGGAGAATCCATACTGCAGAGGGAGATGATCGGCGAAAATGACAGAATCTCACAAAAATGTTTTACTATTTGCTTTTTTATTCCCATTTTAAAAACACATGAATGCACCGTTTTTGAAATATGTGTGCACTCTCAAGACACAGATCAATACTCGATTACATTCTTGGCTTGAAGATTTGATGTATTCTGTAAGATTTTAGGCTTTTATTTATTTTCATGTTTGGACCCCGGGTCTCTTCAGCTCTGTTTTAAAAAACAACAACATGCTGGTGTTTTTCCACATTTGTAAAAAAAATGCTTCACTGTTGAGTACAATTGTATGAGACAAAAGGATAGATACCATGATTGTAAAGAAATTATTTTAGCTTGAAAAATGCTAAAGTTATTTTTTGTAATAAGATCGGGCACAATAACTTTGTTCAGTAAGTACACGTTACTTTTGATTTGATTTGATATGTTTATAACAGTAAATGAAGTGTACCATATATTGTGACAGACAGGGGGCGCTGTCGTCCCCTTGAGCCCTCCGACCACACATCAGACACCAGATAAAAGTCCAAATATTATTTATTATAATAATAAAGTGCACAAAGCACCATCCACTCCACAATACTCCAATAATAATTCAATAATAGATAGATAGATAGATAGATAGATAGATAGATAGATAGATAGATAGATAGATAGATAGTGTAGTCGGCAGGATTAGATAGATAGATAGATAGATAGATAGATAGATAGATAGATAGATAGATAGATAGATAGATAGATAGATAGATAGATAGATAGATAGATAGATAGATAGATAGATAGATAGATAGATACCTTATTAATCCCAAAGGAAAATTCCCATACTCCAGCAGCAGCATACTGATAATAAACAATATTAAATTAAAGAGTGATAACAATGCAGGTATACAGACAGACAATAACTTTATATAATGTTAACGTTTACCCCCCCCCCCCCCCCCAGTGGAGTTGAAGAGTCGCATAGTGTGATGGAGGAACGATCTCCTCAGTCTGTCAGTGGAGCAGGATGGTGACAGCAGTCTGTCTCTGAAGCTGCTCCTCTGTCTGGAGATGATCCTGTTCAGTGGATGCAGTGGATTCTCCATGATTGACAGGAGTCTGCTCAGCGCCCGTCGCTCTGCCACGGATGTCAAACTGTCCAGCTCCGTGCCTAAAATAGAGCCTGCCTTCCTCACCAGTTTGTCCAGGCGTGAGGCGTCCCTCTTCTTTATGCTGCCTCCCCAACACACCACCACGTAGAAGAGGGCGCTCGCCACAACCATCTGGTAGAACATCTGCAGCATCTTATTGCAGATGTTGAAGGACACCAGCCTTCTAAGGAAGTATAGTCGGCTCTGTCCTTTCTTACACAGAGCATCAGTATTATAATTATATTATATTATATTATAATTAGGGCGGCACGGTGGCGCAGTGGGTAGCGCTGCTGCCTCGCAGTTAGGAGACCTGGGGACCTGGGTTCGCTTCCCGGGTCCTCCCTGCGTGGAGTTTGCATGTTCTCCCCGTGTCTGCGTGGGTTTCCTCCCACAGTCCAAAGACATGCAGGTTAAGTGGATTGTCGATTCTAAATTGGCCCTAGTGTGTGCTTGGTGTGTGGGTGTGCTTGTGCGTGTCCTGCGGTGGGTTGGCACCCTGCCCGGGATTGGTTTCTGCCTTGTGCCCTGTGTTGGCTGGGATTGGCTCCAGCAGACCCCCGTGACCCTGTGTTCGGATTCAGCGGGTTGCAAAATGGATGGATGGATGGATGGATAAATTATAATTATATTATCAGTATAATAAGCACAATACACTAATCAATACACAATCCTCCACTCCCAGCAGCTCAGTCACCCTTCTTCCCAACTCGGCTCAATCTGCTGGGGTTTCCCACAGTCCTTTTATAGTCCCTGACCCGGAAGTGCTTCTTTCTCTCAGTCCACGTGATTTCATAATACTTCTGGGTCAGGTGGAAACTCCTCCTTTTCTTCATCCCAGAAGTAATTCGTCAATTCCATTCCCATGATTAGAAAGTACTACCGGGTTATAATAAAAATCCTTGTGCCTTCCTGCAGCGTCCCCTGGAGGCCCCCATGGTATCCAGCAGGACTGTAATGTAAAACTCCACTGTCCATGATGTCCTGCTGGAACTCGGGGCACCTCCATGTTGCAAGAAGGGCTCCACCTGGTGGCGTGGGGGTATTGGCCAACATGAACTGCCAGCCATATATCACAGTATGAATAAATAGAAATACAGTCTCGCTAATAAAGCCGTGATTTTACTCTTACTTAATAAAAATTCCAGACTTAGCTTTGCCAACTCATCATTATTCTAGTAAGCTGCCTTAACAAAAGCATATTGTGTTCAAGTTTTAAAGTGTTGTACCGTAGCATCAACAAGCTCGAGGGCGAAATCCTCACCTCTGACACACGGTGGGCTCCTGAGACATTCATTTAACCCTAATACTGTTCTGATATTAAACATACGGAAATAACCGTTCTGCCCATTTGTGATTCTCTTTTCTCTTTAGATGAAAGGGTCAGGTAAGTAAACAAGCGAATGGCATGTTTGAAAAGTATATTGTGAACGAGAAAAGGCCCTCTCATTGTATTTCTAAACCCAAAATGGTGTGAGGCCTTCGGAAAAATCTCACAAAGCAGACCAGGGTGTTTGCTGATCTGCCCAGAACAGGCCAAACACAAGGCAGCTTGACCGCAAACTTTAGTGTCCCAGCTGTGGCCTTAAAGGGCGTTTGACTTCAGATGTTCAAAATGTCCAGAATTGTTTCTAGTATCTCTCGAGGGTGTTGTGAAATGGCTTCATTCTTTAATTTGTTTAAGCACCAGCCAATTTTGGAACATTTTGTAGTTAATAGATTGAGATTACTTCCTTTCCTTACAAAAGAACATAAAGAGTTTGACAAACAAAAGGAGAGCATTCAATTCATTTGTCGCCCATTTGTAATAATAGCTCAGTTCTGCCCATATCTCATCCAGATCCTTCTTCAAGGTTATCATGAGGTGACTCATGATTTCAGAATCCCATCCTGTCCAGGGATTATTTCTGCCTCGATGCTGTACACTTGCTGGTGCTACCACGAACCTCAATGGATAGATGAATGGAATAGTTAAACACATATTCTGAAGATTTCTCAATATTCCTTAAAAGTTTTGCAGAATCGGCGTTCTAAGCTTACATCTGGTTTGACATTTATTACATGGCTTATATTGTGGCGATTGGTTACATGGAGAAAGAAAATGGAAGGAGAGGAATTGGGGGTTGGTACTTTTGACAGATACACTACTACTGCAATAAATTATTTCAAGCATCTTGCGGGAAGCAGGAACAACCCCTGGACGCGGCGCCAGCTCATCACTACCACTGTGTCACCATGCATTTTCATCATAAAAGATATCAAGTATAAATCTTAAAATTCTAAAATGTTCAGAGAGCTGTAATATCATGAATGTAATGTATTCTTCGTGGAGTTAAGTTACGATGGGATTTGAGAAACTCTGGTAAATTAAATTTTAAGATGAAGTTTACAACGCTTTAATTTAATGCCAAAATAAATTACAAGATTAAAGTGGAAATTTCGAGATTAAAATCGACATTTCTGCCTTTTTTTCTTCACCGTGTCCCTATTTTTTTTTCTTTTCTCTGTCCCTTAATACACTTCTGTATGACACTCGGTGGGCTATGACTCACCTTTTCATGGTGATTTTGATATTTGACCTGTGCGACTTTCTGAACTTGACTTTCGATTTTCTCCGCCACTCTGTATCACTTGATCAACTTCCATTTGTTGCTTATACCACTGCTCAAGCCCACAAATAGTATGTTTTTCCTTGTATCCACTTCACATTTGCTGAAATTCTTTTTTTCCCAGTGTTTTTGCTATTGTCTTTTCACAAAATGCTGAACTTAAAGGGCTATTTAAATTAATTTGCATATTCAAAAGGGAGTAATTCTGAGAGGAAATATAGTTGTACATAATTTCTTTGACGTTGGATTAAAAGCCAGAGTTTTGACGGTTTCTTTTCCTTTTTAGACACATCTAACATTTCGTGGGCCTAACATTCCATCATTTCTTGATATTTTTTTTAGCTTTATAAGCCAGCTTCTAATTTTTTGGGCCTGCTAGGCTGGAAGCCAGCAGATATGAGTTGAGGGCTGAGCTTCTTCTGGGCTGGCCAGTGAAGCTCCTGGCCGCTACAATTTTTGCACTACAAAACAGCGACAATGGCGAGTCCTTCACGAAGACCCCGAGAAGTTGTCACAGTCACTCTCAGTGAAGTGCGCTATACAAATTTAATTCAATTGTCTGTCTGGGAAATGTGGTAAAACGTGAGAAGGTTAGACTCAAAAGCCTTAAACCTTAAACCTCATCATTGATGATGAAGCGCGCTTACACGAGCAGACAGTCATTACAGATAGCAAGTCACGTTCATGCCCTTGAAACACTATGAGACAAGACCAGGTAGACAGCACATATCTATCTATCTATCTATCTATCTATCTATCTATCTATCTATCTATCTATCTATCTATCTATCTATCTATCTATCTATCTATCTATCTATCTATCTATCTATCTATTATATAGTGCCTTTCATATCTATCTATCTAATCCTGCCAATTACACTATCTATCTATCTATCTATCTATCTATCTATCTATCTATCTATCTATTATATAGTGCCTTTCACATCTATCTGTCTAATCCTGCCAACTACACTATCTATCTATCTATCTATCTATCTATCTATCTATCTATCTATCTATCTATCTATCTATCTATCTATCTATCTATCTATCTATCTATCTATCTATCTATCTATCTATTATATAGTGCCTTTGACATTTATCTATCTATCTATCTATTATATAGTGCCTTTCACATCTATCTGTCTAATCCTGCCAACTACACTATCTATCTATCTATCTATCTATCTAGATAGATAGATAGATAGATAGATAGATAGATAGATAGATAGATAGATAGATAGATAGATAGATAGATAGATAGATAGATAGATAGATAGATTTTTTTTTTTTTTAAAAAAACAAACTTTATTGAATAAACACAGAAAAATTAAACATAACAGTAAACCAAACGCAATCTTATGTCTTACAGAAAACATATCTACACATTCCTATTTATGAATATTCAGTTTCAAAAATATTACATACTCAGAATTGTTCTTAGAATAAAACATATATTTATCTAATCCCTCCCATTGTTTCCACCCTCCAATCCCACTTATCCTTAGTATTCTTTATTATCTCAAATCTATAAATAAGTACAAACACCAAACTCAGAGCACAAATTGTAAATTATTATCATCAGCACATTTGCAAAGTACATTATTCACGCACCACAATTCTTTAAACTGTGCTAAATTAGTTGTAGACTTATAAAAATTAAAATCAACTAATATCCTACTTTCGCACACTTTTCTAAAAAAGACAATAACATCTTCAGTCCCACTCCCAGTAATTTTGTTTTTACGGGTCTTCCATATTGACAGTTTTGCCTGCCCGATAATAAAATTAATTAAATTCATAGTTTCTCTTGTTTGTCTTGTAATTCTCACCCCAAACACAAACACTGTGCTATTATACGGGACCCCCAGCCCTTCTACTATTCTTTCAATTACACCAAAGAGGGTCTTGAGTCTCTCACAGTACATAAAAGCATGATAAACAGTTTCCCGCAGACCACAAAAAGGACAGCAATCAGAAACCCCCGATCATATAATCGATAAGAAGGAGTTCACCGCTAGTATCCCATGCACCAACCTCCACTGCAGGTCTCCCACCCTACTGGCCAATGGTGGCTTGTACAACGATCTCCAGGTGGGGTTCAGTCCTTGAGGAGCTCCGAGTTTGTCTCTCCACGGTGTGTCGTGTTTTCGTGTCCTCAGCTGTTCCTGGTTGTTCACCTTCACGCAGATCCTGTAGAGCTGCTTCCCCGGCACCGTAGGCAGAGATAACGCCTCAAGAGACCATAAGGCTAAAACATCGGTCTCACCGTCCCTCAGTTCAACAGCTGGAGATACAGTAAGTGTTGGAAAAGGCGTTTCATCAGTTGGCTTCAGTCGTGAGGTGAACATTCTGTGCAGGAGTGTCAAGGATTCCCTGTCCAGTGATGATCTTATCTTACACAGAAACTTCTCCATGAGGCGTACTGAATGCACTCCTGTCTCCTCTGCTACCACCTGTGCACTTTTCCAAGTGTAATTTTCCCAGTCAATTATGTCCTTTATTGTGGTAAATCTATGTATTATGAAATGCTGAATACAGTTTTCAGAAAGTCCTGTAGCAGTGCCAACAGCAGGATTGTAGAGCAACGGTTCATCAAGGACCCAAAAAGAGGAAAGGTCATCACAGTCCTTTTTGATCGATAGCAGTTGCCACACTGCTAGAATGCTTTTATAAAACTCTGGCACATGTAAAGTCCCGATCTTATCAAAATGGCACAGCAGTAAACTTTTACCAAGTCCCATATGCCTGGCCTGTTTAACGAAAAGTATGGCCAAGTTCATCCACTGGCTCTGCTCAACAGGGTACAGCAGTTTCTGAATGGTCTGAAGGCGGAAAGCAGCAATCCTGCTGGTAATGTCAACAAGTCCTTGTCCGCCTTCATCCAACGGCAAGAAAAGAACGCCCTTCCGTATCCAATGGGTACCATTCCAAAAGAAATCCATGATTGCTTCTTGTATCTGCTGAACAAGCACAGGTGGAGGTTGCAGACAAATACATTTGTGCCACAGGCTGGAGGTCACTAAGTTATTAATTACCAGCATCCGTCCTCTATAAGATAACTGAGGGAGGATCCACTTCCACTTAGCGAGCCGAGCTGTAACCTTGTCCAACAGACCCTCCCAGTTCTTTTGGATGTAGTGGTCATCTCCGAGATGGACTACCAAGTACAGGAAACCCCCAGTTGTCCACTGCAGACTGCCTTCCAGTCGAGGAGGACTACATCCTGTCCAGTTCCCAACCAGCACTGCACTGCTTTTATTCCAGTTGATTTTTGCCGAAGACGCTTTACTGTAATTCCGCAGACAGTCAGTTAGTTTGTCCAAATCCTTCTGGTCTTTGATGACAACTGCGAGATCATCAGCATAAGCCGTGACTTTCACAGGCTCCATGTTGCAGTTGGGGATGGTGAGACCAGTCAGCACCTTCCTCAGGTGCACCAGGAAAGGCTCCAATGCCAGAGCATACAACATACCGGACAAAGAGCAGCCCTGTCTGACTCCTCTTCTGACGCTGAAAGGTGCGCACAAACCACCATTGACCTTGATTATACCAGAAATGTCACTGTAAAGTAATCGAATATATTTAATAAAAGACTCCCCAAACCCAAAAGCCTTCATTGCATTCCATAAAAAAGAGTGACCGACCCTATCAAAAGCTTTTTCCTGGTCAAGAAATATAAGACCAGTCCGAAAACCAAATAGTTTTGCAGCAGCTAAAATGTCCCGAATTAAAAAAAGTTATTAAAAATGGACCTGCCAGCCACGCAGTAATTCTGATCAGGATGCACCAGTCTCCCTAAAACTTGGACCATCCTGTTGGCTAAGGCTTTAGAGAGAATTTTATAGTCTGCGCATAAGAGAGACACTGGCCGCCAGTTCTTAATGAGACACAGGTCTCCCTTCTTCGGCAGCAGCGTGATCACAGCTCTACGGCAGCTTTGAGGTAACAAACCAGCTTTAAAACTCCACCGAAACACTTCTAGCAAGTCCAGACCAATGACATCCCAGAACTCTTTGTAAAATTCCACTGGAATGCCATCGATTCCCAGGACCTTCCCTGTGTTCAGCTGTCCCAGGGCTTTGGTGAGTTCTGCAAAGGTCACCTCACTATTTAGATCTGCCACGTCTGCATTGGAAAGCTGTGGTAAGTCCTGCAAAAAGGCCTGTTGGTCTTCACTGCCACCATCTCCTTCTGCAGCAAACAAAAGTTCATAAAATTCGCGGACCACCTGCCTTATTTCACTTGGCTCTTGTGTCTCTCTGCCATCAGGTGTTCTTATACAATGCAATACTCTGCAAGTTTTTTTTCTCCAAACCAAAAAAGTACTGCGTTGGTGCATCCATCTCAGTCAACCGCTGAAAGCGGGCCCTCACTAAAGCCCCCTGAGCCCTGGTCTCAAGCAGGTGGGCCAACCCCAGTTTAGCAGTAGTCAGGCTCGTCTGCAGCTGCTTATTTGGACCCTTCTCTAGTTGTTGTTGAAACTCAGCTATTTGATTTTCCAGAGCTGCCATTTCTGACTGCAATACTTTGGTGACATTTCTGGTATACTCCTGACACAAAGCCCGGATGTGACTCTTCCCAACCTCCCACCACTGTTGTAACCTCCCCAGAAATGAACAAACAACTCTTTAAAGTTCTGATCTTTGAGGAGGAGTGTGTTAAAATGCCAGTATGGACTACGGGGTCTGTACACGTTAAAAAGAAGTGAACAACACACCAGACTGTGATCGGAGAAGCCAGTAGGCACAATAGAGCACACTTTAAATAACCCTAACAGGTGCTTAAAACTGTAAAAATGATCGAGTCTCGCCATTGAGATCGTGTTTCTACTCGTTCTCTCCCCCAAGTGTATTGCCGACAGGCCCCATTTTTTGACCTCCATACATCTTCCAGCCCAACGTCCTTAATTATTTTTCCCAGAGCTCGCGCTGAGCGAGGGTGCGGTTCCAGTCCATTGTTTCTATCCATCCTTGAGTCAAGTGTACAATTAAAATCCCCTCCTAACACCACCACTTCCTCAGGGTCACACTCAGATAAAAGATCTCTTAATTTGTTAAAGAACTGGAGCCTCTCCTCACCCTCATTCGGGGCGTACACATTAATAAAAGTGACGACGCTGCCTTGAAGTTTTACTGTCACTTTTAGGAGTCTCCCTTTCACCAGCTCATCAGTTCTGCAGACTTCTACTTGCAGCCCTCCAAGAAATAAAATGGCCACTCCAGCACTAACATTTGTCCCATTGCTAAAGAAAATGTCCCCTTTCCAATCCCTGCTTCACTCCCACTGATTTTGCTCATCAATGTGGGTTTCTTGTAGAAAGATGACATTCAAACCTTTTTGTCTTATAAAATCAAAAAGTGCGACCCTCTTATCAGGACTCCTCCCCCCGTTAATATGTAGGGTTCCTATTTGTACACTTGTCATGATACCTGAATATAAAGATGAACACACAATGAAACACAGGGACCACCACAAATACTGTGGAGTGGATTTAACAGGGGGCTTAGCCATTAGGTGGTGTTTAAGTTGGACTGTTTCCTCAGTTTACTTGTTAAATTCTTGAGCCTCACGAGCTCTTTAACATCAAACATCGCGGAGGCTGCTTTGTCCCGCCGCAACCCGCGGACTGACGATATAAAGAGCTCAATGTCTGGGAAAAACTCAGCCACGTCCACCCCCTTTTTACCGGCGGTGTTCACCAAAAACTCTTTTACACTTTGAGCGCTGTAACCCCCCCTGGGTTTTAACTCTGGGGGCTCCGAGGCAGCAGACCCATCGGAGATATTACCGTCATCGGTCTCTTCCCCGACATTCCCCGCAATTGATCCGTCATCGGCCGTCTCCGCGAAGACGGGAAAATCCTCCTGACAAGGACCATAGGCGGGATCCTCTCCAATGACCCCCGAGCCCTGACTTAAAACAAGTTTCTTACGTGCCCGCTCTTCTCTTTCACCTTGCCTCTTCTGAGCAGGACGTTTAAATTCACTTTTTTCTTCAGGCTCGTTGCTGCCTCCCTCGTCCATGTCTATGTCTCCCCACACACTTTCTGCTGCTGCTGCTGTCTGGCCTACAGTCTCACTACCGCCTTCATTCGGCTCATCCCTGGGAGGCACCTGATCCTCTTGCTCCTCAGATCTTGAGGCATTTCTATTCTTAACGCCCCGCGCCTCTACAAGCGCCTCTGCGCCATCAGCCACTACTGGACGATCTTTCACTTCCTGCCCTTCTTTTTCCGTAACTGCATGGTCAGTTTTCTTGTGCCCATGTTGTCTCTCAGGACACTGTTTGATTAAATGGGCTTCACTCCCGCACCCAAAACATTTCATTTCATTCGAAGTGACAAAAATTACATAATCGAAACCTTCCACTCTGAACTTCATTGCTACGTTTAAATCATCGTTCATTCTATTTAAAACCATATAAACTTGTCTCCTAAAAGACAAGACATGTTTTAAATCCGGCGATTTACAGCCTAAAGGAATATAACGAATTTTAGACACTAAGCGTCCATGCCGCTCCAACTCTTTTGCTATGGTTTCATTCTTGAGAAAAGGCGGCGCATTCGAAATCGTCACTCTGCGGGACGGGACGGCTAAAGGGGAAACCTGTACAAAGGAGCCATTTATAACAACCCCTTTCTCAACCACTATGTGAACTAAATCCTCAGAGCTCAGGAAAGCAACGATAGACCCGCTCATTCGTGAAGCCGACTTGATATTCTCACAGCCTACCACTTCGCCTACTGCCAACACCCCCGCCTCCAAAGGGACAAACTCCTCCGATAAAAGTTTAATCCCATGGCGGCGGCTCAGACGCTCAAGATTCGCAGCCATTGCGGCTGCCGTGGCCTAAGCCACTCAGTACAAAACAAGTTTTAGCTGTTTACACCAAAGAAAGATAGAAATAAGAAAGTAGAATATCAGAAGAAAAAAAAAAAAAAGAAACACCACACTCACCTCACAGCGTCCACCAACAGGTACACTCGCAGTCTCGCACACACTCGAAACAAACACCCAGCATGCACAGCGACAGCAAAACAGGAAGGAGATAGATAGATAGATAGATAGATAGATAGATAGATAGATAGATAGATAGATAGATAGATAGATAGATAGATAGATAGATAGATAGATAGAGTGGTGTGAAAAACTATTTGCCCCCTTCCTGATTTCTTATTCTTTTGCATGTTTGTCACACAAAATGTTTCTGATCATCAAACACATTTAACCATTAGTCAAATATAACACAAGTAAACACAAAATGCAGTTTTTAAATGGTGGTTTTTATTATTTAGGGAGAAAAAAAATCCAAACCTACATGGCCCTGTGTGAAAAAGTAATTGCCCCCTTGTTAAAAAATAACCTAACTGTGGTGTATCACACCTGAGTTCAATTTCCGTAGCCACCCCCCAGGCCTGATTACTGCCACACCTGTTTCAATCAAGAAATCACTTAAATAGGAGCTGCCTGACACAGAGAAGTAGACCAAAAGCACCTCAAAAGCTAGACATCATGCCAAGATCCAAAGAAATTCAGGAACAACTGAGAACAGAAGTAACTGAGATCTATCAGTCTGGTAAAGGTTATAAAGCCATTTCTAAAGCTTTGGGACTCCAGCGAACCACAGTGAGAGCCATTATCCACAAATGGCAAAAACATGGAACAGTGGTGAACCTTCCCAGGAGTAGCCGGCCGACCAAAATTACCCCAAGAGCGCAGAGACGACTCATCCGAGAGGTCACAAAAGACCTCAGGACAACGTCTAAAGAACTGCAGGCCTCACTTGCCTCAATTAAGGTCAGTGTTCACGACTCCACCATAAGAAAGAGACTGGGCAAAAACGGCCTGCATGGCAGATTTCCAAGACGCAAACCACTGTTAAGCAAAAAGAACATTAGGGCTCGTCTCAATTTTGCTAAGAAACATCTCAATGATTGCCAAGACTTTTGGGAAAATACCTTGTGGACTGATGAGTCAAAAGTTGAACTTTTTGGAAGGCAAATGTCCCGTTACATCTGGCGTAAAAGGAACACAGCATTTCAGAAAAAGAACATCATACCAACAGTAAAATATGGTGGTGGTAGTGTGATGGTCTGGGGTTGTTTTGCTGCTTCAGGACCTGGAAGGCTTGCTGTGATAGATGGAACCATGAATTCTACTGTCTACCAAAAAATCCTGAAGGAGAATGTCCGGCCATCTGTTCGTCAACTCAAGCTGAAGCGATCTTGGGTGCTGCAACAGGACAATGACCCAAAACACACCAGCAAATCCACCTCTGAATGGCTGAAGAAAAACAAAATGAAGACTTTGGAGTGGCCTAGTCAAAGTCCTGACCTGAATCCAATTGAGATGGTATGGCATGACCTTAAAAAGGCGGTTCATGCTAGAAAACCCTCACATAAAGCTGAATTACAACAATTTTGCAAAGATGAGTGGGCCAAAATTCCTCCAGAGCGCTGTATAAGACTCATTGCAAGTTATCGCAAACGCTTGATTGCAGTTATTGCTGCTAAGGGTGGCCCAACCAGTTATTAGGTTCAGGGGGCAATTACTTTTTCACACAGGGCCATGTAGGTTTGGATTTTTTTTTCTCCCTAAATAATAAAAACCACCATTTACAAACTGCATTTTGTGTTTACTTGTGTTATATTTGACTAATGGTTAAATGTGTTTGATGATCAGAAACATTTTGTGTGACAAACATGCAAAAGAATAAGAAATCAGGAAGGGGGCAAATAGTTTTTCACACCACTGTAGATAGATAGATAGCTGGAGCTGGAGGAGGACGAGGCTGCAGGGACAGGAGGAAGAAAGGCCGCCCACGGACATTGACAGAAAGGTGATTTGCTATCTGAAATGAATGCTTGCCCATGTAAGTGCCAAGAGGAACTTGTAACTTGAAATAGAGAATGACAGGTGACTATTTCCTGTGTAGTGATTGGCCAATATAAGACATGGGGCGGGTTAACTCTCGTCATTGTAATAATGAATAAGTCCCACAGTGCCACACCCCTTTTCCATTTGCCCAGACTGTATTTGTTATCCTTGTTTGTTGGGTCTGAGGTAGGAGTGAGGAGTGAGATTTTGGCAGAGATCGGAGGCAGGAAGTAGGATGGCATTTTGTTCAGATGGCAGAATGTGGATGGCATTTTGTGGGGGGGTCAGAGGATGGATGCTGCATATCTTAAAAGAGGTAAAACTGAGGATGGGGTTTTGCCACAGGGAACAGGGAAGTCTTTTTGGCACAGGCAGGTTGGAGGATAGAGTTCTGCCAGAGGAAGGCTCTTGCCCAAAAGAGGCGTTGTAATATGGCGTCACAGTGCAACCCTGGAATCGGGAAAGAAAGGGCTTAGCTATTTAGAGAATTGTGTAACAATACATAGACAGTTAGGCATATGAACTT
This sequence comes from Erpetoichthys calabaricus, assembly GCF_900747795.2. Lineage (NCBI taxonomy): Eukaryota > Metazoa > Chordata > Cladistia > Polypteriformes > Polypteridae > Erpetoichthys > Erpetoichthys calabaricus. Next base: position 11,308,273 of record NC_041408.2, on the reverse strand, counting down.
ACTTAAAGGAGGAAAGTGGTGGTGCACGTTGGAGAGCTTTTGGGGTGCGCCACTATGCAGAGCTGTATCGAGAAAAGGAGGCCCATGTGTGTAGCAGGAAGTTCTGGCAGGGAGCCGTGCCGCGTGTGAAGGGGTGCAAGCGTGCGTTTGAGGTGGAGGTAATTAATCTCACTGGGTTAGGTGAGGATGTCAGCGTGCTTGTAATGAGGGGAGTTGGCGATGTAATGGGGGAGTGGGTGAGGTGTCCCCGGTTTAACCCTTTAAACTCCGCACAATGGACTGTAGGTTGACTTACGCTGAAAGTGCTGCGCTTACATTTACAGCAATGAGGGTTTCCTAGCCTCTGAACGTAACATTCAGTATAAATCAATGAATTCACAGTAGCACAACTGTTAGACATTAAATAGAACATGTAGCACAATAATAGACTTTTATACTACGGCACATCTTTCCATCTCCATACGTCTCTTTGAAGAGTTTGCCTGCAGCAAAGGGGCAAAAGTCTGCAGTGTTTGCTTAGTCAGAGTGAAATGCAGCACACTGTGCCTGTCAGGCAGGTTTCAAAAAGACACAGGGGTTTTCAAAAGTGCGCTGCCTCTTCTTTTTATCATTTTTCCTGCAGACGCCCTTGGTAATACCCTACATTATCAAATGTATGGTTTGAAATATACAGAAGTCGAACCATTGTTTGTTTTCAAGAACGAAAACAAGAAAAATCCCTTACAGCAGAACACCGTCGGGCTGTGACTCCGAAACGTTGCACTCTGATCATTATGTCTTGTGTTTCAAAGCAGGCTGCACTTTGTGCAAAGCACGTGAAGCTTCTTTTTTTTTTTGCCTTTGAAGCAATTGTGCATTTATACAGCCATACAAAGAAAAAAAAATGATGAATGTTGCCTACTATTGTGTGATCTTGTTCAAGCAGTCGCCGTCCCCCAGGGTAAAAAGGAATTACGAATAAATCAAATCACCATTTCACTTGTTCTTTCTCCATTTTTGTCTGGATTGGTAAATCACCCCCCCACCCCAGCCACCCATTTTCAGGATTATGCTATTTGCCACTTGCCAGAAAAGTCATTTGGATGGCATCATTCTCATGTACATTAGCAGTGACTGTAAGTGAACAAAGTGTCTGAGAAAATGTCATCTCTCTCGGCTTTCACCGCAGCCTTTGAAGTTTAATGCCAGGATACATTGAGAGATTGGAAAATGATGAAGATCGGTAAGCATAGGCAGAAAATGGAAAATTAAGGAAGCCCGGAGTCGACTAAAAATATGGTGACCTCTAGGTGCTGCTCAACCAACGCACTTAAAGTATTGTAAAGATTTTCCAGAAAATGTCATGGCAGGAATTAGATAATCAGATAATAACCCAAAAGAACGGTTGAAAGTTTTATGAGGCAGCTTTCTGATTCATCTGATAGTCAATGATGAGGTTTAAGGCTTTTGAGCCTAACCTTCTCACGTTTTACCACATTTCCCAGACAGACAATTCAATTAAATTTGTATAGCGCACTTCACTGAGAGTGACTGTGACAAGATCTTGGGGTCTTTGTGAAGGACTCGCCATTTTTGCTGTTTTGTAGTGCAAGAATCATAGCGGCCAGGAGCTTCACTGGACAGCCCAGAAGAAGCTCAGCCCTCAACTTGTATCTGCAGGCTTCCAGCCTAGCAGGCCACAAAAAATGAGAAGCTGGCATCAAGAAATAGTGGAATGTTAGTCCCACGAAATGTTAGACATGCCCAAAAAATGAAAAGAAACCGTCAAAAGTCTGGCTTGTAACCCAACGTCAAAGATGTTTCTTTATAAATGGATTTCCTTTGGCTAATGCTTTATTTCTTTTCTTTGTCCCTTTTGTTCATTTTAAGTATTGGTCATCTCTAGTGATCATTTCTGCTTACATTGTTGTGTTCATTCGTCATTTAGTAACTATGTTTAATGTATTACTGTTTCAGTTACAGTATGTTTAATTAAAATATTACTGTACTATCTCTTTAAACGCTATTATGTTCCTTGTGTTTTGTGGGTTGAACCACAGGAGGCAGGACCACCCACTCCACCGGTGCCAGGTTTTATGTTTCTACCAGAGTTCTAACACTATACAGAAATGTTGTTTTTTAGGGGAGTTTGTTGGTTCAATTGTGTTTGCAAAAATATTTAACATGAAAATGTATTTATAATAATATAATGTGTACGTTGTTGTATAGTTGACTGAAGTTTTTGTCAATAAAGTTTGTTTTAAAAAAAATCTATCTATCTATCTATCTATCTATCTATCTATCTATCTATCTATCTATCTATCTATCTATCTATCTATCTATCTATCTATCTATCTATCTATCTATCTATCTATTTAGTGCCTTTCACATTTATCTAATCCTGCCAACTACACTATCTATCTATCTATCTATCTATCTATCTATCTATCTATCTATCTATCTATCTATCTATCTATCTATCTATCTATCTATCTATCTATCTATCTATCTATCTAGTGCCTTTCACATTTATCTAATCCTGCCAACCACACTATCTATCTATCTATCTATCTATCTATCTATCTATCTATCTATCTATCTATCTATCTATCTATCTATCTATCTATCTATCTATCTATCTATCTATCTATTTAGTGCCTTTCACATTTATCTAATCCTGCCAACTACACTATCTATCTATCTATCTATCTATCTATCTATCTATCTATCTATCTATCTATCTATCTATCTATCTATCTATCTATCTATCTATCTATCTATCTATTTAGTGCCTTTCACATTTATCTAATCCTGCCTACTACACTATCTATCTATCTATCTATCTATCTATCTATCTATCTATCTATCTATCTATCTATCTATCTATCTATCTATCTATCTATCTATCTATCTATCTATCTATCTATTTAGTGCCTTTCACATTTATCTAATCCTGCCAACTACACTATCTATCTATCTATCTATCTATCTATCTATCTATCTATCTATCTATCTATCTATCTATCTATCTATCTATCTATCTATCTATCTATCTATCTATCTATCTATCTATCTATCTATCTAGTGCCTTTCACATTTATCTAATCCTGCCAACCACACTATCTATCTATCTATCTATCTATCTATCTATCTATCTATCTATCTATCTATCTATCTATCTATCTATCTATCTATCTATCTATCTATCTATCTATCTATCTATCTAGTGCCTTTCACATTTATCTAATCCTGCCAACTACACTATCTATCTATCTATCTATCTATCTATCTATCTATCTATCTATCTATCTATCTATCTATCTATCTATCTATCTATCTATCTATCTATCTATCTATTTAGTGCCTTTCACATTTATCTAATCCTGCCTACTACACTATCTATCTATCTATCTATCTATCTATCTATCTATCTATCTATCTATCTATCTATCTATCTATCTATCTATCTATCTATCTATCTATTATATACTGCCTTTCACATCCATCCATCTATCTATCTATCTATCTATCTATCTATCTATCTATCTATCTATCTATCTATCTATCTATCTATCTATCTATCTATCTATCTATCTATCTGTCTGTCTGTCTGTCTGTCTGTCTGTCTGTCTGTCTTGGGTCGCTGCTGTTTGTGGCTCCACACCTCGGCTCGTATGGCTGTGCCTAAATAACTGATTTTGAGTTTGGTGTGCCCTTGAGATGCCCCTTTGCTGATATGCAGTGATTCATTGTACAAACTTGTTATTTCATTCTCACCTTTCCTAATTACAAGTTCTGATTGTTAGTCCAGTTTTGAGTTCTTAACCTCTTAAAGTGATATCTTTTTAGTAAGTCTCCTGCTCTGGTTTTGGCCCCAATTTTGCTCCTCTCAAGCGGTGATTCGGCAGACTTCACTAAGCTCTCCTCATTGATTTGCTGGCTCAAAGCCCCCAACTTGAGCCCCCACATGCTTTCCGCTCCTTGCCTGCTCTCCTATTTAACACAATTTCTTTTTTCTTTTGCTCCTCTTCCACGTGTTTCACTCCAAGACCCTGATAGAGGGGCATGTCCTGAAGTGACCCCAGCATGAAGTAAAAAGCTCCCTCTTAGCCAGAGTCCCGTTGTGTGTAGAGTGAGTGAGTTAAGGACAAGTCCTCACTGAGCAGGATTTTTTGTCATTGTAAAGTTTTTCAATACAACGATGAATATTTTATTTAAATACAGTGAATTCAGAAAGTATTCAAAACCCTTCCCTTTCTTCACCCTTTTATGTTGTAGATTTAATTTTTTAATGGATATATTTTTTGGCTAATCAGTCTACAGTCAATAATCCAGAATGACAAAGTGAATGCGAGTTTTCACAAAGGTTTGCAAATTTATTAAAAAATCAAAAGCTGAAATCTCACATTCATTGTAGTATCCCTCCAGACTGAGGTGCAGGCGGTCTGCTTTAACGATCCTTGAGAGGACCGAGCTGCCCATCCAGCCTGAAGGAGCTGAAGAGGATCTGCTAGGATGAATGGAATAAACTGACAACATTCAGGTGTGCAAAGCTTGTTGAGATTCACCCACAAGGACTCAGAGCTGGAGTTGCTGCGAAAGGGGCTTCTGCAAAGCACTGCAGCATCTGAAATACTAAAAATCAGTTTTTGATTTTTAATAACTTTGCAAACCTATTTGTCAACATGTCCCCACTTTGTCATTATGGGTTATTGAGTGCAGATTGTTGAGCAGAAATGGCAAATTCATCTATTTCAAATTAAATTTAGGTCACAATAAAGTGTGCAGAGAGTGAAGAGGTCTGAATAATTTCTGAATTATAGAGTAGGGGGCAGCGCTGTGGTGGCACTGCTGCCGCACTTCAAGGAGAGGAGACGGGGGAATCAATGCCCGGGTTCTCCCCTGTGTGGAGTTTGCAAATCCTGTCCATGTCTGGGTGTATTTCCTTTGGGTGCTTTGGTTTTTCTGCCACAGACCGAAGACATGCAGGTTAGGTGGGCTGGCGATGATAAATTGGCCCCTGATGTGTGTGTGTGTTTTCACCCTCTGATGGGCTGGCACCCTGTCCAGGTCTTGTGCCTGATGCATGCTGGGATAGCCTGCAGCTCCATCATTTCGCAGCTCCGGATATCATAAAATGGATATAAAACGAGGAGAAATCCTCCATTTATTAGTACTTAAGTACAATTAATATCAAATAATTGAAAACTTCCACTTGAGTAGTTTTGCTCGTCGGTAAATTTGACTTTTTCTTGACTAACTATGCAGAAGGGCATCTCTACTTTCACAGCAGTATGGCCGCTGAGCGCTCTCTACAATGCTGTGAGGAATACAGATAGTTGCGACCTAATTAATGCAGACTTGTTATTACCTCGAACCAACATCTGTTACTGACTGGAAACAAATTGAGATCTGAAACCCACCCAGGACAAGAAGGAAGCCCTTTTGCATGCATGGATTAGCCTGCAGTAAAAGAATAAAAATAAAAAGTCACCGGAAATTCAATCCTTTAGATCCAACCACTGATCTATCAGGAGGTGTCGAAATCATTTATGAAAAGGGGTCGACTGCCAGGTAAAGAGAGAATGGCGATTAGGACTAACCAGGCCGAATGGCTACAGCTTCACGTAATATTGATTCATTCCATCACATTATCATATTCATGAGGTTACGTTTCCTCCCCTGCTGGAGATGATTACTGTTTCAAGAGAACAAACTTCCCTTATGGGAAAGCACGAAGGCTTGTAAATCAGCGCAATATATTTTAGTGTGTTCAGTCAGGCTTTAAACTGCAGAGAAATAACATGTAATTAATATGGTAATTGGGGATAGAATTTTCTGTTTCCAAGTAATATTCAGTAATTATAATTAGGGATTAGATGGCGGAATTGTAGAATAAAGTGAATTTGTGCAGTGCTACCTGTTAATAAAACAATCAACATTGCACTTAATTATCGCTTAGGTACCATAGAGCCGCTTCTTTACAGAATAAGTGACAGTTATTTTTTTTTTATTTTTTTTTTTGTTGTTGTTGAATAACTATGTTCCTTTGTATGCAAAACATTTTCATTTTTTTATGAGTTTGCATCAACCCAACTTGACAGTGAAACCCGCATAATACACAATGCAATTCCTGCTTGGGGAATTTGAGCTTTGCATTGTGGCTAATTAAACATTAGGTGCAGTTACATTGGCTCATCATTTTAAGATCTGTTTTTATGCCACTGTAGGCAGTTGTTTAATAAATTACAACAAATATATCTATATTGGAGGAAGAGTCTGACTTTAAGTGTCTTATGCAGCTAAACAGAATTTAATTATTGAATTAGTTAACACAACATTGAAATAAAAAGTTGATAAATAACAAGCAAATGAAGGCTGCTCATAAATGTACTGATTCATATTCTAGACTTGCTTACCCCGGTCTTAAGGACGCTGGAGTTACAAACTGTGGCAGCGTTCTGCACAACCTCTGAAAGATAGATAGATAGATAGATAGATAGATAGATAGATAGATAGATAGATAGATAGATAGATAGATAGATAGATAGATAGATAGATAGATAGATAGATAGATAGATAGATAGATAGATAGATAGATAGATAGATAGATAGATAGATAGATAATTTTTTAAATTTTAAAACAACCTTTATTGTGAACATAAGAAACATCAACATAACAATATACATAGTCAAATGACAAAAAGCCAAATTTCAGAATAAACAAAAGAGCCATACATCAGAACCCCACTACTCCCCCTTTATACTCCTCCTACTCCGCACATTAATAAGAAAACAAAAGTTAACAATTTTTTATAACACAAAGACCACCATTACTCCCCCTTTACACTTGAGCTGGGCTGTGAGAGCAAGATGGGGTAAAAGATTCTCTGGTCTGATGAGACAGAAATAGAACGCTTTGGACTTTTAGGGACACCTCTCAGATGTGCATTGGCTTTCTGTTCCTTCCAGAAGAGAGAGAAATAGGAAAGGCACTATATTACATAGATAGATAGATAGATATCTTAATGTGTGCTCTAGTTTGTGAGAAATGAAAAGTTCAGATAAGTCAGAAGCGCCTCGGCCATTTAAGGCTTCATAAATTAAAAGGAGGATTTTGAGATTAGCCCTAAATCTAACCAGGCGCCAGTGTAAAGACGTGAGAGCTGAAGTTATGTGTTTCTACTTTCTGGTTCTTGTAATGATTCTTTCAGCAGCATTTTGGATTATATATTTTAAAAGTAGGATTTTGAAATCTGCCCTAAACTTACCTGGGTACCATTGTAAGGACTTGCGGACTGGAGTTATGTGTTTGTACTTTCTGGTTTTTGTAATGATTCTTGCAGCAGCATTTTGAATTATATATGTTATAAGTAGGATTTTGAAATCTGCACTAAACATACCTGGGGACCAGTGTGAGGATGTGAGAGCTGGAGTTACTTTATTTGCACTTTCTGGTTCTTGTAATGATTCTTGCAGCAACATTTTGAATTAACTGGAAGCTGTGTAAAAAACAATTTGAACATCCAGTGAACACTGCATTGCAGTCATCAATCCTATCTCACTATTATAATAAAAAAATCCTGGGACGAGACAAGACTTTTTAGCCTGGGACGAGAGACACTTTCACGTCCTGCAAGCCGAGACTTTGTGCCAAGAGATTTAACCACACCGGGGGCTGGAAATAAAAGACAAAGAGTAGATGACAAAGTAGAACATTGTAAAGAATTCAAAAACATTGGTGCAATACACATGCAGAGCAGGTTAGAGATAATGGAAGCACTAAAATTTGAAAGTCTCAAAAAACTGATAGTAAAGATCGCATTAATGCAAACAAACTTGGTGAAATAATGGAACAGCGAAAAGTGATTGAATAAATTGTTTGGTTTTAAACTTTAAGTCAGAGACCTGTAGATCGTCTAATTCATGTTGCCATCAGGGAATAGTAGTGTTTCTTCCCAATGAAGAGGCGTATCCACGAGAATTAATAGATTCGTTGTTTGGTGAAAGTGAAATCCCGCGAGAGAACATTTCAAGCCCCGTGAGATGAGACTTTAGGCAAAGAGATTTTGACAAGTCCCGCCCACATCTAAAACATTTACAAGCACACACACAGTTCAGTCATTTCTATTTGTGTGAATGCTATTGTCAGACACAGTTTGTGGAGAGAGAAAGAGACGATATCCACTCACAGGCAGTTATACGTTGCGTTGTCACGATGGAATTCCAAACACGGAATCAAAATTCAATGTGATATCGACGAAAAGGTAAAATATAGGTGATGTGACAGAAGTATGTAGATGTTGTTCGACTTTCAATTTTAAGTCGGAGACTTGTAGATCGTCTAATTCATGTTGCCATCAGGGAAAAGTAGTGTTTCTTCCCAATGAAGAGGCATATCCACGAGAATTAAAAGATTTGTTGTTTGGTGAAATTGAAATCCACATACGCGAGCGGCAGAGACGTGAAGTGGCTGGCACGTACCGCAGGCCGAGGGGGTTGGCGAGTGAAGCGAGCAGGAGGTGAAGCCCCCTAGTTAGAAATAAATGCACAAATTCATTTGTCAGTATCCTGCCTTTTAAGGAAATGCCTTAATTTTCCAACATTTTGAAGATAGGAAAAAAACGTGCCTTGGATAGTTTTGTAATGTGCGCTTTAAACGACATGCTAGTGTCAAAGATAACGCCTTGATTTGCTTGCTGCTTCAGTAAAACTAGTGGCGATTCCAACAGAGTAAAATAATGACACCATTTTGTTGCAATCCGCGTCATTCCGTCCAATAACAAAATTATCCTCCCTGATTTTCAGACCGGTTGAAAGCTCATCAAGCTCTAACAATCCTTGAACTCAATTTCTCCCTAAACTGACTCCCAGAAACCATCAATGCAAGATAAACATAATTAAGATGGAGAAGAAGAAGAAGAAGAAGATTGAGAAGAAGAAGAGGTGCACGGGCGATGCGGCACAATATGGAAGTAATGCAATCTTTTACCTTGGCCTGCAGTGTAGAGCTTGTGTCACTACGTTTAAAAGATGATGATTATATTTTAATCGGCCTCAGAGGGATCGTTCTGAATTTCTACAGTCGTGCGTGTGTTTTCTAATGAAACTTAGTGCAGCTTGTAAACTGATTGTCATTTATTTATTTTTTTTCTTTGTCTTCTGTTCCCTGCTGTGTGGGAAGTGGAGAGAAAAAAACAGATCATTCTGGGGAAAAAAGGAAAGAAAAGAAAAGCTAGCCTTGTTTTTGACAGTTTAAGTGCTAGAAAATGGAAACTTTAGTCTGATTACACCCGACCTATTTTACGGCAATCGTTCTGCAGTTCTGAAAAGCTGGGGAGATTTTTTTTATAATGGGTAGAAAAGAAATCAATATCATTTAGCAAGTGTCAACCGAATACTTACGGGATGGTGTTCTCCGTTCCAATTAGATCACTTTATACCATGTAACCGGTGGGCTTTGCAATTACAAACTCAAGTGACTGCCAAATTACGTTTTACTTGAAACTGAGTCTTCTCACAAATGCAATTTTTTTAAAATACAGAATGATTCACCCATCCGTCTATCCCTCCATGTTCAAAACTTGTCATGTGGAGTTAGAACCAAAGTTAAAGGCACTTGTCAAAAATGGGTGGGGCTCCATTTCAAGTCACTCCCTATCTGTGTCTGGCTCCACCCATCAGTGTTGCTTAGCAACTTTTATTATGCGATGGTCACATGACAAACTCCAATTCAGAGTCACGTGGAGTTGGAACCAGTCATTAAAGGCACCGGTCAAGAAGGACAAGAGGTCCATTCCTAGTCACTTCCTTATGTGTGTCTGGATGCACCCATCAGTGTTGCCTAGCAACTTTATACATTGGTCACATGACAAACCCCAATTCAGTCATGTGCAGTTAGAAACAAAGTTGAAAGCACCTGTCAAGAATGGGTGGGGCTCTGTTCCTAGTCACTCCCTATGTGTGTCTGGCTCCCTCTGTCAGTGTTGCCTAGCAACTTTCATTATGTTATGGTCACATGACAAAGTCCAATTCAGAGTCACTGGGAGTTGGAACCAAAGTTAGAGGTTCTTGTGAAGAATGACAGGAGCTCCATTCCTAGTAGCTATCTGTGTGTCAGACTCCTCCCATTAGTGTTGCCTAGCAACTTTTATTATGCGATGATCACATGACAAAGTCCAATTCAAAGTCATGTGGGGTTGGAACCAGTAGTTAAAAGCACCTGTCAAGAATGGGTGGGGCTCCGTTCCTAGTCACTATCCATATGTGTATCTGGCTCCACCCCTAAGTGTTGCCTAGCAACTTTTATTATGTGATGGTCACATGACAAAGTCCAATTACAGTTATGTGGAACGGCAACCAGTCATTTAAGGCACATGTCAAGAATGGCTGTGTCTTCATTCCTAGTCACATCCTATGTGTGTCTGGCTCCCTCCATCAGTGTTGCCTAGCAACTTTTACTACGTGATAGTCACACGACAAAGTCCAACTCAAAGTCACATGGAGTTGGAACCAGTAGTTAAAGGCACCTGTCAAGAATGGGTGGGGCTCTGTTCCTAGTCACTCCCAATGTGTATCTGGCTCCTTCTATCAGTGTTGCCTAGCAACTTTCATTATGTTATGGTCACATGACAAAGTCCAATTCAGAGTCACTGGGAGTTGGAATCAAAGTTAGAGGTTCTTGTGAAGAATGACAGGAGCGCCATTCCTAGTATCTACCTGTGTGTGTAGCTCCCTCCATCAGTGTTGCCTAGCAACTTTTATTACGTGATAGTCACATGACAAAGTCCAATTCAAAGTCACATGGAGTTGGAACCAGTAGTTAAAGGCACTTGTCAAGAATGGGTGGGGCTCCATTCCTAGACACTCCCTATGTATGTATGGTTCCACCCATTAATGTTGCCTAGCAACTTTTATTATGCAATGATCACTGGACAGAAGCAGATGACATAAAATGCGCACTCTGAGATAGTGACGTTCCCTGTAACAAACACTATCTAGATCTCCCTGTTATGCTGGTAGATCTATCTATCTATCTATCTATCTATCTATCTATCTATCTATCTATCTATCTATCTATCTATCTATCTATCTATCTATCTATCTATCTATCTATCTATCTAATCCTGCCAACTATGCTATGTATGTATCTATCTACCTATGATATAATTGCCAGTTTATCTAGATTTTTAATCTTGCCTACGATACCATGTATTTTAATCACTCATTATCTTACCCTGCCTACCACACTACATTAAAATCTATCTATCTATCTATCTATCTATCTATCTATCTATCTATCTATCTATCTATCTATCTATCTATCTATCTATCTATCTATCTATCTATCTATCTATCTATCTATCTATCTATCTATCTATCTATCTATCTATCTATCTATCATTTTTGTGACAATAATCTTGCCATAGCATATCGATGAAAACTGCATAAATATGTTTATTGTAACAACAGCAACAACAACAACATTTATTTATATAGCACATTTTCATACAAAAAGTAGCTCAAAGTGCTTTACATAATGGAGAGAAGAAAAATAAAAGACAAAATAAGAAATTAAAATAAGACAACATTAATTAACATAGAAAGGAGTAAGGTCCGATGGCCAGGGTGGACAGAAAAAACAAAAAAAAACTCCAGAAGGCTGGAGAAAAAAATAAAATCTGTAGGGGTTCCAGGCCACGAGACCACCCAGTCCCCTCTGGGCATTCTACCTAACATAAATGAAATAGTCCTCTTTGTAGTTCGGGTTTTTCACGGAGTCACTTGATGCTGATGGTCATACAGATTTCTGGCTTTTAATCCATCCATCATTGTTGGAACATCATGGTGCTTTGGGTAGATGGTGGTGGCACACGCCACCACCAACAGGACACCGGAAAAGGAAACAGAAGAGAGAGTAGGGGTTAGTACAGATTTTGAATGAATAGTTATTATAATGAATTAGATATACAGAGTATCAGGATTAAATTACAGTGAAGTTATGAGAAGGCCATGTTAAAGTAATGTGTTTTCAGTAGTTTTTTAAAGTGCTCCACTGTATTAGCCTGGCGAATTCCTACTGGCAGGCTATTCCAGATTTTAGGTGCATAACAGCAGAAGGCCGTCTCACCACTTCTTTTAAGTTTTGCTCTTGGAATTCTAAGGAGACACTCAGTTGAGGATCTGAGGTTACGATTTGGAATATAAGGTGTCAGACATTCCGATATATAAGCCGGGGCGAGATTATTTAAAGCTTTATAAACCATAAGCAGAATTTTAAAGTCAATTCTGAATGACACAGGTAACCAGTGTAGTGACATCAAAACTGGAGAAATGTGCTCGGATTTTCTTTTCCTGGTAAGGATTCTAGCAGCTGCATTCTGCACTCGTTGCAAACGATTGATGTCTTTTTTGGGTAGTCCTGAGAGGATTGCGTTACAGTAATCTAGACGACTGAAAACAAACGCATGAACTAATTTCTCTGCATCTTTCGATGATATAAGAGGTCTAACTTTTGCTATGTTTCTTAGGTGAAAAAATGCTGTCCTAGTGATCTGATTAATATGCGATTTAAAATTCAGATTACAATCAACGGTTACCCCTAAGCTTTTTACCTCCGATTTGACTTTTAATCCTAATGCATCAAGTTTATTTCTAATAGCCTCATTGTATCCATTATTGCCAATCACTAAGATTTCGGTTTTTTCTTTATTTAATTTGAGAAAGTTACTATTCATCCATTCTGAGATACAAGTTAGACATTGTGTTAGCGAATCAAGAGATTTGGGGTCATCAGGTGCTATTGATAAATACAGCTGTGTGTCATCAGCATAGCTGTGGTAGCTCACGTTGTGCCCTGAGATAATCTGACCTAATGGAAGCATGTAGATTGAGAAGAGCAGTGGACCCAGGATAGAGCCTTGTGGAACACCATATAGAATATCATGTGTCTTTGAGTTATAATTACCACAACTAACAAAGAATTTTCTCCCTGCCAGGTAGGATTCAAACCAATTTAAGACACTGCCAGAGAGGCCCACCCATTGACTAAGGTGATTCTTAAGAATATTATGATCAATGGTGTCAAATGCGGCACTCAGATCTAAGAGGATGAGAACAGATAAATGGCCTCTGTCTGCATTTACCCGCAAGTCATTTACTACTTTAACGAGTGCAGTTTCTGTGCTGTGATTTGTTCTAAAACCTGACTGAAATTTATCAAGAATAGCATGTTATTGAGGTGCTCATTTAACTGTATAATGACTGCCTTCTCTAGAATTTTACTTAAGAAAGGCAGGTTAGAGATGGGTCTATAATTTTCAAGAGCAGAGGGATCGAGATTATTTTTCTTAAGTAGGGGTTTAACTACCGCAGTCTTAAGACAGTCTGGGAAGACCCCCGTATCTAATGACGAATTTACTATGTCAAGAACATTATCACTAAGCACGCCCGATACTTCTTTGAAAAAATTTGTTGGTATTGGGTCAAGGGCACAGGTGGAGGGTTTCATTTGAGAAATTATTTTATGTAAATCAGGTAAATCTATCCTAGTGAAAGACTTTAATTTGTTTATTATGGGGTACTGGGGTTTAGGAGGATCCTTAGTGTTGGGGAGATATACTATGTTATTTCTAATATCATTAATTTTTTGATTGAAAAATACAGCGATAGCCTCACAGGTTTTACTGGAAGTACTTAGGAGGCATTCCTTTGAGTTACCTGGTTTAACAGATGATCAATTGTTGAGAATAAGACTCTGGGATTACTAGCATTGTTATTTATAATCTTAGAGAAATAGCAGCGCCTCTCAAGACGGACTGTGTTATTGTATTCTGTTATTTTAACTTTTAATATTTCATAGTCAATAGTTAGTTTAGTTTTCCTCCATTTACGCTCAGCTCTACGGCATGTTCTCTTTAAATCAGACACTCTTTGGGTCTTCCATGGTATAACAATGCTAGAAGATTTTTTAACTGTCTTTTCAGGTGCAACTATGTCAACAGCAGCCCTCACTTTAGTATTAAATCTTTCCACCTTATTATTTACATTCTCCTCGACATTATAGTTGGCACTATAAACAGACTGATGTTTAGAATGTTTGAAAGTTTTAAAGCTGCTGATGAGTCAAAGAAGCGTTTTTTAACAATATGCTTCTCATGAGTGTTTTCTATCATTATTTCTATATTAAATAGTAGAAGAAAATGGTCTGATAGACCCGTATCAATGACCTGCTTTATATTAACTTTTAGTCCTTTAGTAATTACTAAGTCTAACGTATGACCTGCTTTATGTGTAGGCTGAATAACGAGCTGTCTCAAATCAAAAGAGTCCAGGAGGTTCATAAATTCTTTTACTTTCTGGTCACATTGATTATCTATATGAAAATTAAAGTCGCCGACTATTAAGAGTGTGTCATAGTTCGTAATTAAGATTGACATCAAGTCAGAGAATTCCTCAAAGAAAGACGCGTTGAATTTTGGAGGTCTATACACGGATAATACTAGAACGTGAGAATCTCCCTGAATAACAATGGCGAGATACTCAAAAGACTTGAATTTACCAAAACTGATATTTTTACATTTTAACCTGCTTGAGTAAATGTTTGCTAGCCCTCCACCTCTCTTTCCTTGGCGATCAGCACGAGTAAAACTGTAATCCGGAGGCGCAGATTCGATTAAAACAGCTGCGCCATCTGAGCTAAGCCACGTTTCACTTAGTGCAATAAAATCTATTTTTTTATCACTAATAAGATCGTTGATAAAAAACGTCTTGTTAGTTAAAGCTCTAATATTTAATAGAGCCATATTCAATGTTTCGGAGGAGCAGAGATGAATACTATGTGCGTTATTGATATATGGAACAGGAATTAAGTTATTTTTATTAGCGCCGCTCTGCGTGTATTTTTTGTTTAATCTATGATATGTTTTTATAGTTTTAATACATTGTTCATCTAAAGTAGTAACTTTAATTAAATTATTGGTAAATTATTATTATGTGTAAAACACATCCATCCACAGTCTTCCATTATAAGGGCCTCCCGGCGAGGTAAGGGCCAATCAGTCCATGCCAGGATGCCAGCTAACCCATGTTGCCTATAACAAATGAATTTAAATGATTTTTGCATGAGGCTGCACCACACCAAAATGAGAAGGGTTCTGAATGCTTTCTGAATCCACTGTAGGTGGGGAATGAAAGCCACGATGGACCATGCGGTCGAGATGAAGAAGTCGAGTGGATGAACTTACAGGATAAAAATTGTGAATTGGCATGATAGCTGGCATGATTCGGTGGTACCGGGTGTAAAACCAAGTAAACAGGAGACAACACAATTAATTGTATCCATGATGATGTATATTAATGACTTTCTTACTTTAATTAGTGTATTTTAATTGCCTGACACACTGTGTGCTCAAGCATTCAAATTAATTAATTTCTACATATAACCAGATTTCTAGGAATCTTTATTACCATAAATTTATATACAAACAAACTCTTATTAAACGAATCACTAACCCACACCTCCGTCTCATATCTGGTTGGAAGGCTCACCAATGTCTACTTTTTCCGATTCATATCATTTTGACGTAGCACACCCCTCATTTATTAGATCTGATCGTTGCATCAATATTGTAGAAACATGAAACACAAATCATTATTGTAATAAAGAATAAAAACAATCAAAAAAATTCACAATGTTTATTATTAATTAATGTCTTGCGCTGACCAAACTTGTGGTGTCCTCTGTCACTAAGGCTTCAGAAAGTGCCACTGCTGCATTGTTAGGTGGGCACCTCCTCACATCATGACTACAGACCAGTGGCTCTTACATCTCACATCATGAAGATCTTTGAGCAGCTGGTCCTCAACTATGAGAGTCCTCTTGTGGTAGACCACCTGAACCCACTGCAGTTTGCCTATCGGACAAACACTGGGGTGGAGGAGTCGATCATCTGTCTGCTCCACAAGGCTGGACAAAGTTGGCAGCCCTGTGAGAATTCTGTGCTTTAATTTCTCCAGTGCCTTTAATACCATCCAGCCATTCCTATTAAGGGGGCAACTCAGAGATAGGCAGGTGGGTGAGCTGGGGTGTCCTGGATGATGGACTATCTGTCGAGCAGACTGCAGTTTGTGACACTCAAGGACTCAAGGAACAAGCCTGTCTGCTTCTCTCTTCACTCTGTACAGCTCTGACTGTAAATATAACACATTGTGATGTCACTTGCAGAAAGTCTCAGATGATTCTGAAGTTATGGGGGTCTACTGATAAGGGGGATCAGACAGACCAGAAGAGTCTGGTGGAGACCTGTGACAATTGTCAGCAACTTAACATCAGCAAAACCAAGGAACTGATGATTGACTTTTGCTGAACCAAAGAACCCCTAAATCCAGTCACTAGTCAGGGAGTGAATGAAGAGGTGGTCCAATCCTACAAGTATTTGGGGGTCCACAATAATGACAGATTGGGCTGGTCTTGGAACACAGAGGAACTATAGAAGAAAGGGCAGAGCAAGCTCTTCGTCCATAGGAG
Source organism: Erpetoichthys calabaricus (assembly GCF_900747795.2). Lineage (NCBI taxonomy): Eukaryota > Metazoa > Chordata > Cladistia > Polypteriformes > Polypteridae > Erpetoichthys > Erpetoichthys calabaricus. Next base: position 11,291,766 of record NC_041408.2, on the reverse strand, counting down.
ACCGAGCTTCTTTAATGTGGGAAGCGATGTCCTTCACATCTTCTATAACTCTGTGATGGTCAGTGCGGCCTGGGCTGGTAACATCATGTCAAGAGAGGCCCACCGAATCAGCAAGCTGATTAAGAAGGCAGGCACAGTTAATGGACGTACTGTGGACCACCTGGATGTAATAGACGAGATGAGAATGAAAACAAAACTGAGTGCCATTATGAACAAAACTACACATCATCTCTCTGACGCCAACACTGAGGACTCTCAGAAAAGGAATTATAAAGCAGAAGTGTGTCAAGAATCGCAAAGGGGGCTCCTTTATGCCAACAGCAAACATCTGCATAGCGCCTCACTGGTACTAGCAGCCAAGTTAAAACTTTCCTTTCTTTTGAATTTTCTTGCTTTATAGTCATTCTGGTGTGTGTTCAGACCAAAGTCAGTCAGTCAGTCATTTTCTAACCCACCTAATCATGAACTGGGTCATGAGGGGCTGCTGGAGCCAATCCCAACTAGCATAGGGAGACAAGGCAGGAACAAACCATGGACAGGGTGCCAGTCCATCACAGGGTGAACACACGTACACATCCCAACCACACACACATTAGGGCCAATTTATTATCACCAGGCCACCAGAGCACCAGGAGGAAACCCACAAAGACTCGGGGAGAACATACAAACTCCACAAAGGGAGGACCCAGAACACGAACCCCGGTCTCCTTACTGTGAGGCAGAAACGCCACCAGCTCACCACCATTTCTACTCCTGTGGTCCACAAATAAGTAAAGTAACTATGGAGGAAAGACGAAAAAACTGAGCAAAAGGAGCCTAATAAAAGATTTCACACTGAGAGAAGATAAACACGTAAAAGTGCTGTTTATCAATTCAAGAGCTCAGTAATTAAAGATTAATGATAAGTTTATATTTTTATAAATTCTTACATATATTCTCTATTATATATATGCTAATTCATCTAGATTTTAAATCTTGCCTACTATCTATCTATCTATCTATCTATCTATCTATCTATCTATCTATCTATCTATCTATCTATCTATCTATCTACTATACAGCACCTTTCATATCTATCTATCTATCTATCTATCTATCTATCTATCTATCTATCTATCTATCTATCTATCTATCTATCTATCTATCTATCTATCTTACTGTATAATTGCCAGTTTATCTACATTTTAATCTTGCCTACTATACCATCTATCTATCTATCTATCTATCTATCTATCTATCTATCTATCTATCTATCTATCTATCTATCTATCTATCTATCTATCATAAAATTGCCAATTTATCTACATTTTTAATCTTGCCTACTATACCATCTATCTATCTATCTATCTATCTATCTATCTATCTATCTATCTATCTATCTATCTATCTATCTATCTATCTATCTATCTATCTATCTATCTATCTATCATACTGTATAATTGCCAGTTTATCTACATTTTAATCTTGCCTACTATACCATCTATCTATCTATCTATCTATCTATCTATCTATCTATCTATCTATCTATCTATCTATCTATCTATCTATCTATCTATCTATCATACTGTATAATTGCCAGTTTATCTACATTTTAATCTTGCCTACTATACTATCTATCTATCTATCTATCTATCTATCTATCTATCTATCTATCTATCTATCTATCTATCTATCTATCTATCTATCTATCTATCTATCATACTGTATAATTGCCAGTTTATCTACATTTTAATCTTGCCTACTATACCATCTATCTATCTATCTATTATAATTTTTAAAACAACCTTTATTGTGAACATAAGAAACATCAACATAACAATATACATAGTCAAATGACAAAAAGCCAAATTTCAGAATAAACAAAAGAGCCATACATCAGACCCCCACTACTCCCCCTTTACACTCCTCCTACTCCGCACATTAATAGATACATAATATATATATCATTTTTTTTATATTTTAAAATAAACTTTATTTTTCACAATAACAAAAAACATGAACACAGCAGTAATATGTAGTTAATAAATATGTTGCATTACACCAGTACTATTGCCCTGTACACGCCTCCTACTCCACACATAAAGGTATAGAATTGTCCATAATAAATAAGTAATTCATAATCTGTTCATTATACCACTACTCCCCTGTACATGCCTCCTAATCCACACATAAATATAAATGATTGTCCATAATAAGTACACATTTCATAATCAGTTTACTCCAGCCACAACACAGTCCCAAACAAGTACTCAAGCAAATCACCAAAAAAAAAAAATTATCTATTATATAACTGCCAATTTATCTACATTTTTAATCTTGCCTACTATACCATCTATCTATCTATCTATCTATCTATCTATCTATCTATCTATCTATCTATCTATCTATCTATCTATCTATCTATCTATCTATCTATCTATCTATCTATCATTTTGTGACAATAATCTTACATAGGATACCAATGAAAACTGTATAAATGTGTTTATTGTAAAATAGTAAAACCCATTATATCCTTGGATCTTTTTGCCCTACAGCCCTGGCATCAGATCAGGTGCATCTCCTCCTTGGCGTGTCCTTTGCCAACCAGCCGTCTGTTCTCTGGAGAGCCATCTACAGATGCACACAAATCAGAGCTCCAGTTGTGTTTTAAATAAGTAAATGCCCAAATAATTCTCAAATGAGAGCCGATCAAATCCATTTGTCTCAGGAATACAAACTCCGGATATTCTCGGTGGTGGTCAACTGGTCATCAGATTGGAAAAATGTTGTAGATTGCTGTTTGTGTGAGTGAAGAACTCCTTTCTTTTTCCTTTTTTTTTTTTTGCACATGTTTTAAATAAAGTGAAATGCGCAGTCCTAATGGTCATCCACAACAAACCAATGCTGCTAATCAACTAGCGCAGACCCTTTACTTTTATTTAATTTTTTTCTTCTGGTAAAAGTGCACCACAGGATGCTGCCATCATGCTAAACGCATGTCAGTTTGGACACAAGACGTGAATGACAGAGTCGGTGCTAATTTTGTTTTTAGTAAACTATTAGTCGATTCTCCCTTTCTCTTTATGTCCTGTTTGTATTTCAAGTGAACAGCAGTTGCTCCAAATGGATTGCTAAGAACGCGCTCTCCACTTAAAGGTGCCCTGCAATCACGAAGAATACTAAGAATACAGCCTGGCATTTATATTGTTAACTAAATGTCAGCTGCTAAATTAAACCTTCTTAAAGATGGTGGTGAATGGAACATCAGAAACAAGAATTCAACCTTTTATAATTTAATATAAATACATTTATAAATCATAAGGTGCTAGAGGGACAAGCCATAAAACACCGATTTATATATACCAGTATGAGGGGATATGGGCAGCCTAAAGGGAAACCAGTTTTGAAAGTTAAGGAGAGCGCATTCCGGACACTGAGGGGGAATATCATCAAACTCTGATGATACTGAGTGGGCACTGTTACCCGCTGGGCACCTTTTATAAAAGTAAAAGCTCTGTATGCCAAAGGGCACGTGGTCCGTACAGTCCGTGGTACAAACACAATAGGGCGCCATGTGTGCTACTGAAGCGGTGCGCACTCCAGACACCAAGGTGGAGACCCCTCTCACCCCCAGGTCTTCAAAGTCTAATAATACCGACTGCCTGTTATGGAAAATGTGGGACAACATCCATCCAACCTGCAAAGGGCTCCAGATGGGCTTCGACTGGCACTGACCAGCAGGAATTCTTCATTTCTGGGTTGATTGTTCTGCTGTAACTGCAGAGATTACCATCATGAATGAACAAATCCTCATTCTAACACCAGACCAAGTGATTTAAAGCCACAGTATATTTCAATGTAGAGGAATAAGGGACCAGAACTGGCCAAATTAATCTGGAATTAGAGAGATGGAGAGATACTGAAAGGCACTATAAAATAGATTGGTGTGTGGGTGTGTTTGTGTGTGTCCTGCGGTGGGTTGGCACCCTGTCCGGGATTGGTTCCTGCCTTGTGCCCTGTGTTGGCTGGGATTGGCTCCAGCGGACCCCCGTGACCCTGTGTTCAGATTCAGCGGGTTGGAAAATGGATGGATGGATAGATAGATATTTAGCATAGTTGGCAGGATTATATACAGATAGATAGATTTTTAGTGTAGTTGGCAGAATTAGATAGATAGATAGATAGATAGATAGATAGATAGATAGATAGATAGATAGATAGATAGATAGATAGATAGATAGATAGATAGATAGATAGATAGATAGATAGATAGATAGATAGATAGATAGATAAAGTTCAAGCACTTTATTGTCATTGTGTAACACATAGATGGCGTAGTTGGCAGGATTAGATAGATAGATAGTGTAAGAAAAGGCTCTATATTGTGCCCAACCCAACACAGATTGACACAGAGGCACGTGTAAAACAAATAAACTGTTCATTTTTCTTCAACTGGAGGGCACGTCTTCCCCGTAATCCCTCCAGCCACAACACAGTCCCCACCACAAATCAACACACTTTCTCTTCCTCCACCACTCCTCCCTGTAATCCTCGTCCTCTTCCTCCCAATTCTGGCCGTTGAGTGGTGGTTGCTGGCTCCTTTTATGGCCCACCCGGAAGTGCTCCAGGTGCTTGATCACCTGTTTCTGGTTGCATTCCCGGGTGGGGCCGAAGATTCGTCCAGGTGGGCTCAGGGACCCATGCCGCGCCCCCTGGCGGCCACCGCAGATCCCAACAAGGCTGTGGAGAACTCCATCTCCCATGAAGCCCTGCGAGAGACTGAGACACCGCTCCAACCCAGGGGGGGCGGCCATCCAGCGTCCAGGGGGAGGTACTGCACCGTCCAGGGCTGATCCCCCTGAATACCCATCGAAAGGGCGTCCCGGTTAGGCATGGGACCCGGCCGTCCGCCACAATAGATAGATAGATAGATAGATAGATAGATAGATAGATAGATAGATAGATAGATAGATAGATAGATAGATAGATAGATAGATAGATAGATAGATAGATAGATAGATAGATAGATAGATAGATAGATAGATAGACAGAGATGAACATCAATTAAAAATTCCCCATTTCCCACCCTGTATACGAATTTAAACTTTGATTACTGAAGTTTACTGAATTACTGCTCTTGAACTGATAACTGCAGTTTTACCTTTTTACTTCCTCTCAGTGTCAAACCGTTCATTCCGTTGCTTTTGCTGTCTTCGTCTTTCCATAGTTATTTTACTTACTTGTCTAATGCAGGGGTAGAAATAGGACACTACAGCCCTGAAAGTTTAAAGCCCCTAGATTGGAGGAAATTGTGGGCGGGGCTTTAGGAAGAAACCCTGTGGGTGGAGCCTATTCAGCAGTGACTTTCTCAGCTGTTCACTACAAGGTCTTTAAGCGAGGTGTCCCCAGACAAGGATCACGTCTGTCCCCGTCCATTCTCGTCTGCACTCATTTAGTCGGACTCGACGCTCTCAGGGACTTCCATGCCTGGCAGCCATAGCCGCACTTTGCTGATTACCCCTATCTCATGGCGTCTTACCCGTGTTGGGGTTTGGGCGTATGGAGCGCCCTCTGGTGGCCACAGTGGTCATACGTTTTTCATCTCGGCCACACTTTCTCTGAATTGGATGCACTCGAGGTTAGTCACCCACACTCACTAATCAGCATGTTCCAAGAAAATGGAGGATTGAAAGAAAACTTTTAGAGAGAACATTGGAGGAGCACACAAATGCCATAAAGGCAGCACCAGCCCAAGATTTGTAGGAGGGACAAACGTATATTTGCAGGGACGCGGTGCACGTCGTGTTGTGTTCTCTTTTAACGGAGCTAATTAGTCAGTCAGTCAGTCATTTTCCAACCTGCTATAATCTAACACAGGGACACGGGGGTCTGCTGGAGCCAATCCCAGCCAGCACAGGGTGCAAGGCAGGAAACAAATCCCCCAGGCTGGGCGCCAGCCCACTGCAGCTGAGCTATTTAATGCTATGAAAAACTAAATTCAATTTAAACAATGGAAACTTGAACAGGCCCCTTTTTCTGTGTGAAATGGGATTTAAATGGCGATTATAAATAAACGTTTTATTTTCGATTTCGAAAGAGCGAAATAAAACATACCCCCAAGGAGTGAACATTTTAATAAAATACTTTTTTTCAAGGATTGAGAAAAGCGAAGCTCATTGCTAATGAAGCGCCATTTGATGTGAGTTCATTAATTAAGACAGAGTTGCCTGCCTTTGAGCGACTACCACAATGAGTGCAAAGTGCATGCTGGGCTTCAGTCTAGACAGGCCGACTTCCTCATCTCAGTTGGGAATCCAGAAAAATAAAATGAAAGATGAAAAAGAAAAGGCCTTCCTTAGTGCTGTTTGTTGTCCAGTGGCTAAGGGAGGGCGGGCAGGCGGGCGAACATCAAGCTGGGGACAGACTGCCACATGACACCAGAGTGACCCTCTGCTGCCAGACAGGTCTCCCACCATGCCAATTTATTCTGCACTCTTTGCTGTCTCGTTGGTTTGGGGGGGGGGGGGGGGGGGGGGGTTTGTTTTCTTTATCTGAACAGCAGCTGTTAATGAGACTGAAGTCGACCCTGTTAAACCTTGGCACTCTTGAAATAGAAAAGTTGTTATTGCAACAGCAAAAATAAAGACAGAGGTCAAACCTGCAAGTGGCTCAGTGCGCCGTTCTCACAGAAAGATCGGAAAGTTGGCATTTTCGGAATCTTTTTTAGCCTCGGCTGAAATTGCTGGAATAAATGCAGAGCTTAGAAGAGGAAGAGGACTAATAACAAGAGGGGATGCTGATTATTATCACCTTTTGATAGTTTCATTCTTCAGAAAGGGTGGCACATTCGAAATTATCACTCTACGGGACGGGACGGCTAAAGGGGAAACCTGTACAAAGGAGCCATTAATAACGACCCCCTTCTCAACCACTATGGGAACTAAATCAACAGAGCTCAGAAAAACAACGATCGACACCTTTGTGGATCTCCAGCTGCAAATATGCAAACCGAATCACAGACCTTCTCTTCCATATATATATATTATATACTAGCCAACCCGCGGCGTAGCATACGCCGCATAATTATGTATTGATGGGTGACCACTTCCTGAACGACACAGTTGTCAGTACTTGTAGTCACTTTTGAGAAACACTTGTTTAATGTCTTTTAAGCACAGGGTAAGCAATGAACATGTGAAACATCCGTAATGTAATAAGCCACCAAGAAAAGTAAAATTGCAACAATGCTATCTACAAAAGTGAAAACAAATTCGAGCCCCGTGTATTTTTTAACTGCCTTGTGGGGCTGTAGTAGTGTTGTTGGTTTGCAGTAAGGAGACTCTGGAAGATTGTGTGCTCGCTTCCCGGTTCCTTCCTGTGTGGATAGCGCTTTGAATACTGAGAATCAGTATCGGTATATCAATGTAACGAAGTATTATTATTCCTATGTGTCCAGCGCACTCTCTCTCTCGCTCGCTGCACGTGGTCCTGCAGGCAAACGCCGCAAAAATAATATATTGATTGCCGAACACTTCCGGAAAGACACAGTTGTCTAAAAGGAGGGAAAAAAATTAACATTTGCAAAATCCGTAACGCTCCTTTCAGTAAGTACAGTCCAGTTTTTGCCAGCCGACTGTCGTCGCACGGTCATTCCATGCCTCTTCTTACCTGGTCCTCCCCCCTCCACCCTCGTTCTCTAAGCTTAAACACCCCCTGGTCATGTGCCCGCTCGCAAGAGCAACTCACGGAGCCCCGGCCACCAACTTTAAGACCATTGGATGAAGCAGGTGAGACGCTAATGAAACAGAGGCAAAGGGCTTATTGATTTTTAAAGACTGCTTCCTTCATTGTGTTTTGAGAGGGAAACATACAATTGTCCGTGACTTACAATTGGAGGACAGCCGACGCTAATGAAACAAAGGCACAGGGCGTATTGGTTTTTAAAGACTGCTTACTTCATTGTTTTTTAACCTCAGTTGTAAAGGATTGTTTTAAGGATCCCATGGGATACCCCTCGCAAACCGTTTTACACGCTGCATATGGCGATTCACCTCCGCGAGAAACATACCTCTATGAACAGTCAACGTGGCTCGGAGGTGCATGTGGCCTCTACGACAGACGAATATAAATGACGCCGTTTTTTCTGTGTCGTCACGTCCGAGTTGGTGGGCGTGGCTCTGCGAGTTGTCGTCGCATCCAATGGTCTTAGAGTTGGTGGGCGTGGCTCCTTCCTGCGTGTGCCTTGGGTGTCTTACTTGTCGGCGGCTTAGTGAATCCACGCCCCTTCCGGCGTGCTTTCCATGGTTGGCTACTTGTCTTCTGGCTTAGTGAATTATATATATAGATATTTTACCAAACTTAGTTTTCTAATTTCCATATTGTTCCCAAAACACAGAACTTGGGAAATAACACATCACTTAATTAGCCCAGGAGTCCAATTAAAAACAGAAGCTGGTCGGAACAAAAACCTGCAGCCCCCAGGACTGAGGTTGGGAGACACTGCTCTAAGACACACACAGCTCTGATCTCTCTCTCTCAAAAATGTCAAACGTTACTCTTTAATAATCTGTAGATGATAATGTCTGCTGAACAAACAGGTATCACTAGCTGAGTGGAGGCAAGGTGCGCTCCAACATGTGGCGCGAGGTAGAGCGACTCGAACAGAGGCTGGCGCGTGAGTGAGTGAGCGAGTGAGTGAGTGAGCAAGGGCCCCGCCCACCTCCCCACTCCTGAGGTCGCGCCTACCTCCCCACTCCTGAGGTCCCGCCTACCTCCCCACTCCTAAGGGCCCGCCCACCTCCTCACTCCTGAGGTCCCGCCTCCCCCTCCCCTTGGCCCTCAGACTGTCTCTTGGATTCGGATGAATAAATCGGTGACACAACCAAACTATGTAACTTAGAGAAATGAGAGAAGTCACAAAATCAACCAGAATGTTCAAGCAAATTATAGAAAAAAACCCAATCTAAATCCGTTATGTAATTTATCATTTCGTTTCGTGATCAATTCGATTGCGTTCTTGCTCATCCCCACCTATCACTTGTACACTACACTGGTTCTGGTTTTCGAAGTGTAATTATATTAAACTAATAATTAGAACACGGCTTATCAGTGCGTCTATACTATATTCTTGTCTAGTTGATGCATATAAATAATTATATGTGAACAATTATTGCTGTTTCTCTATATATGAATAAATCAATCTTAATTTTTCCAGATATGGTGGAGGACGGCAAATTGAAGCACCACCCCGTCCCGAGTGGCGCGAACTCAAGCTACGCCACTGGATACTCAGAATAACTAAGGGAGCAGTCAAGCCAGAAAGGTAGCTGACGTAAATCTTCTTTTTTTTTAACAAAAATAACTTTTAATAGTAATAGTTAAATATGATAGTTTTCAGCTTTACAATTTCCCAAATAGTTAGCATTCGCAGCTTTCTCAGCTTCATTCTGCTCTTCTTTAAATCTCTCATCTTTTATGCTCAAACTTTAAAACACACTAGTAAGGGCCTCATCTGGCAGGTAAGAAAACAGGGAGATGCACATAATGACAGCACAAAAGGATCTAAATTGGGAAATGAACCGAAAACCAGCAACCAAAACCAGAACGTGAGACCAAAAATCGTAGTGACAAGGTACAAGTGATAAGGTCAAAAACCGAACGATACTCACAGGAAGAAATTGAAAATTTGAAAGTCTACAGGTATCCACAGATCGGATAAAGATGAGAACCCTCAGTCGACCTTTAATCCCGTGGAGCCAATTACAAGAGGCCGCGACCTCTGAGGCCACGCCCCTAGAAATGCAGCACACCTACCTAGCAGTGGGTACCTTAAATGGTTGCAGTGGGACCTAAAATGGCATCCAAGATTATTGAAAAAAGAAAAATTACACAAGTCCTAAACCATTAGGAAAACTGAACAAATAACGACAGGATTGGATCCCTTGACCTCGAAAACCCTCCAGGTAGAAGTTCAAGATCGGAATACTTAACTATCAAATGAGCCAAACGAACCAACAGCTAACCGGACTGTGACAGCCTCTCTTCTTATTGCGCAGTGCAGAGCGCTCGATTTTCCTTTTTGTTCTTCCGTGTTCGTGAATGTTGTTGTGCGTTTCTCTTGTCAGGTTAAGTGCTCCGTGGATGTCAATTGTCACACAAGCACGATCGGCCACACCTAGGACCGGTCGTAGTGAGTCTCAGAATTCTATGAGCGGCTTTCACGTCACACAGCCAACCGACCGACGTGGAGCAGCAACTCTGCAAGTCGCCCGCAACTCGCTTACAAATGAAGGCTACAACCGATCGTTGGGAACGTTTTGCTAGTGTGATGCCAACTTCTCAGTCTTCATCAAGCGAGATTATCCATTTCCTGAACTCCTTCTCCATTGGCGGATCACCGGGAGTTGAACCCAAAACAGGAGCTTTAGGAGACAAAGTTACGAAGTGAGCCGCGTTCTCCAAAGTCATGTTGTACATTTAATCAGAATCGGAAAAGCGAAAGAACTGATTGGTTTGATTTGATACTCTTTACTAACCCCCCAAGGTAAATTTTCTGTTTGCACGACCTTTGGGGGTCAGAGTGCAGGGTCTCATAAAGATTTCTAAATTTTAATTGTATTTAAATGATCTGTTTTATTTCTTTATTCACTATTTTTAAGCTGTCTTTTGTAACTTGTTTCTCCCGATTGCTTGACTGTATTACATAATAATTTATCACGGGAAAATTGTACAGTGAAAAGGGGCAATATAGTGCATCTGGAAAGTATTGACAGCGCATCACTTTTTCCACATTTTGTTATGTTACAGCCTTATTCCAAAATGGATTAAATTCATTTTTTCCTCAGAATTCTACACACAACGTGAAGAAAGTTTACTTGAGATTTTTGCAAATTTATTAAAAATAAAAAAACTGAGAAAGCACATGTACATAAGTATTCACAGCCTTTGCCGTGAAGCTCGAAATTGAGCTCAGGTGCATCCTGTTTCCCCTGATCATCCTTGAGATGTTTCTGCAGCTTCATTGGAGTCCACCTGTGGTAAAGTCAGTTGGTTGGACATGATTTGGAAAGGCACACACCTGTCTATAGAAGGTCCCACAGTTGACAGTTCATGTCAGAGCACAAACCAAGCAAGAAGTCAAAGGAATTGTCTGTAGACCTCTGAGACAGGATTGTCTCGAGGCACAAATCTGGGGAAGGTTACAGAAAAACCTCTGCTGCTTTGAAGGTCCCAATGAGCACAGTGGCCTCCATCATCCGTAAGTGGAAGAAGTTCGAAACTACCAGGACTCTTCCTAGAGCTGGCCGGCAATCTAAACTGAGAGGTCGGGGGAGAAGGGCCTTAGTCATGGAGGTGACCAAGAACCCGATGGTCACTCTGTCAGAGCTCCAGAGGTCCTCTGTGGAGAGAGGAAAACCTTCCAGAAGGACAACCATCTCTGCCGCAATCCACCAATCAGGCCTGTATGGTAGAGTGGCCAGACGGAAGCCACTCCTTAGTAAAAGGCACATGGCAGCCCACCTGGAGTTTGCCAAAAGGCACCTGAAGGACTCTCAGATCATGAGAAAGAAAATTCTCTGGTCTGATGAGACAAAGATTGAACTCTTTGGTGTGAATGCCAGGTGTCACATTTGGAGGAAACCAGGCACCGCTCATCACCAGGCCAATACCATCCCTACAGTGAAGCATGGTGGTGGCAGCATCATGCTGTGGGGATGTTTATCAGCGACAGGGACTGGGAGACTAGTCAGGATAAAGAGAAAGATGACTGCAGCAATGTACAGAGACATCCTGGATGAAAACCTGCTCCAGAGCGCTCTTGACCTCAGACTGGTGCGACGGTTCATCTTTCAGCAGGACAACGACCCTAAGCACACAGCCAAGATATCAAAGGAGTGGCTTCAGGACAACTCTGTGAATGTCCTTGAGTGGCCCAGCCAGAGCCCAGACTTGAATCCGATTGAACATCTCTGGAGAGATCTTAAAATGGCTGTGCACCGACGCTTCCCATCCAACCTGATGGAGCTTGAGAGGTGCTGCAAAGAGGAATGGGCGAAACTGGCCAAGGATAGGTGTGCCAAGCTTGTGGCATCATATTCAACAAGACTTGAGGTTGGAATTGCTGCCAAAGGTGCATCGACAAAGTATTGATCAAAGGCTGTGAATACTTATGGACATGGGATTTCTCAGTTTTCTTATTTTTAATAAATTTGCAAAAACCTCAGGTAAACTTTTTTCACGTTGTCATTATGGGGTGTTGTGTGTAGAATTCTGAGGGAAAAAATGAATTTAATCCATTTTGGAATAAGGCTGTAACATAACAAAATGTGGAAAAAGTGATGCGCTGTGAATACTTTCTGGATGCACTGTATATAGTAAAATATAGATTGACTGAGCACTGCTTAGGTCATATTTCAAGTTTTTATTTTACTATACTTTTGTACTCTCACAAAGAAGATAAGGCAGACTTTTAATGAGAAAGGGTCAGAAGGTGGAACGTAGTTCAAAGTCCAGGAAGGTTCATTAACAGAAAAATCAAAATCAATCCGCTATCAAGCGGAAACACATAATAAAAACCAAAGTGAAAAGAAAACCCACCTTAAAGTCATAACCAGTAGGTCTTACAGAACGTTCTTTAATATTGTCGCCTAATCTGATTTGTTTTTCTTTTCTTGTAACTTTCTCTTTTGCATCTCATTTGAATGAAAATACGCTAAAGAAATAAATGTTGTTGTTACAAACCAAATGATTACAGCACTGTTAAGATTTTTATCCGCAAACTCGGATACGTGTGAAGTCTTTTAATTATCTTTACACCTACTAACGTTTGACATTGTTATGAACTGCACAAAACAGTTACAAGTGTCCACTAGAGGGGGATATCAGCATCAAACCCTGGCTTAGCAATAAGGGCAAACGCAGGCGCGTTTAAAAAAAAAACTAAGGTTTATGTCACAAAGCGCTGTTACAACAATATGAAGCTCAGAAGAGAGCAAACAGCGTGCAATGCCTGCAAAAGGAAATTCCAAAAAACAGAATCCAAAGGGAAGGTCAGAAAAGGAGGCAGGAATCCAGAAAAAAAGAAACGGAAACAAATCACAGAAGCCACAATAGAATGCCCACTGGCAAAATGAACCAGTTTATAGGGCGGAGGGCACTTCCTGGCAGTGATTGGCAGGTGGCCCCGCCTCTTGGGGGACCACCCACATAATACATAGCACATAACAAAGACAAACTGAAAAACAAAGGATACAAATAATAAACACAAGCAATAGTAATGGAAACAAAATAATCAAAAATGGACAAACAAACACACAAAGATTGAAATCTCTGCCAGGGAAGGAACCCTGAAATAGAACAAATGCCATGTGCTAATCGCAGACAAAATCAAAATGAGATTCTATTTGAGTCCAAACCACAACATGGAAAAGAAAATTGAGAAAAAGAAACATGAAAAATAACAACTAGAACAGAACTAAATTATACATAAAGAGGAAAAGAGAGAATATTTTAATTGGGTTGTAAGATAAAGAGACGTTAGGCAGCTTTGTGCTTTTTGCTCTGCTAACTGCAGATTGCCGATGCTGATCAATATCCTTCAGTATAACAGACCTTTACTTAGTGAGTTAAACACCGCCGCTCCTTCTATACCGTAATGGAGGCCTGCTGTTAATGACTGATTGACTGAAACAGACCACTTCCATTCATTTAGTTTCAAACAATGCAAAGAAATTCTCCTTAAATGCCTGCAAAATGCAAGATTAAAATGCACATTTGCACACATGCCGGCTTATGGCACAATATGCGGTTTCCTAGTACAGATTACATGATTACATCTTTCATTATGTCAATAACCAGCTTGATTTAATGTGAAATAATAAAAAAAGATGAATTGAGCTGCCACAACAATTAATATTTAACTAGCTGTGCTTCCTGTCTAAGGCAGGTTGAAATCTGAGTAATCAACATAGACCTTGCAGTGCTCCATGAAAAGCCTCTGTTATATGCTATTTAGTATGAGATTTGTAAAAGCAGAGATGTTTGTGATGCGCCATCTGTTGGAGTGACTAATACAATGCATCTGTCTCTGTTATATGCCACTTTTTCGCATGGCTACATAGTAATAGTGTTGTTCAATGTTTGTACTGAGTGCGTTTTGTTTCCATCGTCCCGTTTGCTGTTAGTGTGCGTCAGTAAATGTCGTCCCCGTAAATACAATTGGGACGGATGATGGAAACAGACCGCAGCCCCAAAATGGAAAACACCTGTTAATGATCAATCAATTACATCCGGCAGTACTATATAAACAATCGGGAGAGAACAGGGAAGAGAGAGGAGAGAGACGGAGATTTCACTTTACAACTACGAACCAAGTTTACCTGCTGTTTTCCACTTCGTGTTTTGTATCCGGACTGACTTCAATTCCCTCATCACCAGAGACCCCGGGGTCGGATTACATCATACACCACAAGCCGAGGATTCACGGTGAGGTTGCTCCATTTATTCCGGAAATACAAACACATCTCTTATCTGTTGACCAGTCATCCGCATTCAGGACAGTTGTACACGCGGACTCAAGTTCAATATCATTGCCATTCTCCGTGTTCATTCATTGCTGTCTGTGTTTTGTGGTCGTTATATGTTACTGGGGCAAGGGAGGGTTTGTCTTTGTGTGTGTGTATATATACAGTACTGTGCAAAAGTTTTAGGCAGGTGTGAAAAAATGCTGTAAACAAAGAATGCTTTCAGAAATAGAAATAATGATTGTTTATTGTTATCAATTTATAAAATGCAAAGTGAGCGAACAAAAGAAAAATCGAAATCAAATCAATATTTGGTGTTCCTACCTTTTGCCTTCAATCCAGCATCAATTCTTATTGGTCCACTTGCACAAAGTCAGGGATTTTGTAGGATTCTAGTCAGGTGTCTGATCCACCAGTCCTACCAAACAGGTGCTGATGATCATCAATGTCCCACGTAGATTGAAACACAGTCATTAACTGAAACAGAAACAGCTTCAAACTGGGTGAGGAACAGCCAAACTCTGCTACCAAGGTGAGGTTGTGGAAGACAGTTTCATGTCATAGCAAGATTGAGCACAGCAACAAGACACAAGGTGGTTATACTGCATCAGCAAGGTCTCTCCCAGACAAAGATTTCAAAGCAGACTGGGGTTTCAAGATGTGCTGTTCAAGCCCTTTTGAAGAAGCACAAAGAAACGGGCAACGTTGAGGATCGTAGACGCAGTGGTCGGCCAAGGAAACTTAGTGCAGCAGATGAAAGACACATCAAGCTTATTACCCTTCGAAATCGGAGGATGTCCAGCAGTGCCATCAGCTCAGAACTGGCAGAAACCAGTGGGACCCAGGTACACCCATCTACTGTCCGGAGAAGTCTGGCCAGAAGTGGTCTTCATGGAAGAGTTGCAGCCAAAAAGCCATACCTCCGACATGGAAACAAGGCCAAGCGACTCAAGTATGCACGAAAACATAGGAACTGGGGTGCAGAAAAATGGCAGCAGGTGCTCTGGACTGATGAGTCAAAATTTGAAATATTTGGCTGTAGCAGAAGGCAGTTTGTTCGTCGAAGGGCTGGAGAGCGGTACAATAATGAGTGTCTGCAGGCAACAGTGAAGCATGGTGGAGGTTCCTTGAACGTTTGGGGCTGCATTTCTGCAAATGGAGTTGGAGATTTGGTCAGGATTAATGGTGTTCTCGATGCTGAGAAATACAGGCAGATACTTATCCATCATGCAATACCATCAGGGAGGCGTATGATTGGCCCCAAATTTATTCTGCAGCAGGACAACGACCCCAAGCATACAGCCATTAAGTCATTAAGAACTATCTTCAGCGTAAAGAAGAACAAGAAGTCCTGGAAGTGATGGTATGGCCCCCACAGAGCCCTGATCTCAACATCATCGAGTGTGTCTGGGATTACATGAAGAGACAGAAGGGTGTGAGGAAGCCGACATCCACAGAAGATCTGCGGTTAGTTCTCCAAGATGTTTGGAACAACCTACCAGCCGAGTTCCTTCAAAAACTGTGTGTAAGTGTACCAAGAAGAATTGATGCTGTTTTGAAGGCAAAGGGTGGTCACACCAAATATTGATTTGATTTAGATTTCTCTTTTGTTCATTCACTGCATTTTGATGATTGATGAAAATAAATGATTAACACTTCCATTTTGGAAAGCATTCTTTGTTTACAGCATTTTTTCACACCTGCCTAAAACTTTTGCACAGTACTGTATATAGTGTTGTCACGCTATTTCTCTGGTGGAGGGGTATACATATATATTCTACATGGGGTATGTGCAATAGTGTTTTGTTGTGTACCGTTTTAATATATTCAATTATTTTTACATATCTGCTTTTCTTTTGTGCTTATGTTTACATTGTCGATTGTGGGGAAAAGTTTATTTGTTAGAGGTACGGCTTGATAGAAGATTCATCTCAGTTATTTATCCAGGCCACAGGTCTTGGAGGTGTAGCTGCCAGCTGGGTAAGGGGTCGGCTGTTACAACTTTGTATGGGATTCGTAAAAGCAGGGATGTTTGTGATGCACCATCTGTTGGAATGACTAATACAATGCAGCTGTGTCTGTTGAATGCCATTTTGTATGGGATTCGTAAAAGCAGAGCTAATGTTTGTGATGCGCCATCTATTAGAATGACTAATACAATGCACATTTCTCTGTTATATGCCAATTTGTATGGGGTTTGTAAAAGCAGAGCTAATGTTTGTGATGCGCCATCTATTAGAATGACTAATACAATGCACATGTCTCTGTTATATGCCATTTTGTATGGGATTTATAAAAGTAGTTAATGTTTGTGATGTTCCATCTATTGGAATGACAAATACAATGCAAATGTATCTATTATATGCCATTTTGTATGGGATTTGTAAAAGCAGAGCTAATGTTTGTGAGACACCATCTATTAGAATGACTAATACAATACAAATGTTTCTGTTATATGCCAATTTGTATGGGGTTTGTAAAAGCAGAGCTAATGTTTGTGGTGCGCCATCTGTTGGAATGACAAATGCTATGCATGTGTCTCTGTTATATGCCATTTGGTATGGGATTCAACAATGTGAATCTCCTGAGTCCTGAATGTTGTGTGTGAATGAATGTCCGGGACATTCGCTTCTTAAACACGGTGCTGGGTGTTATGATGTTATGGCTTGGGCATGTATGCCTGCCACAGGTCCTGGCACACTTCTCTTCATTGATGATGGAGCTGCTGATGCCAGTGGCACAATGAATTCTGAGGTGTGTAGAAACATCTGATCTGCTCAATTTCCAGTAAAGACCTCCAAACTCACTGGATGGTGCTTCATCCTACAACAAGATAATGAGCCAAAGCTAAAAAATGGAAAATTCTTGAATGGCCAAGCCAGTCACCCGATTTCAATCCAACTGAGCAGGTCTTCCATATGCTGAAGAGAAAACTTAAGGGGAGAAGCCCCCTGGAACAAGCAGGAGCTGAAGATAGCTGCATGAGAGCCTCAGCACCTGCTGATGGCGATGAATGGCAGACTTCAAGCAGTCATTGCATGTGAGGAGGTATGTGACAAAGTCCTAAATATGACAACGGCTTTAATAAACCTGCCAAATACTGTGCTGTTTGCCAAATACGATGGTACCCTGAAATGGGGGGGCAGGCATGTAGAAAAATGTCTGCAAATCCCCTTCAATGAAAGTCTGCAATGTGCACTTTAATCTCGATGTCTGAATTGTTTGGCAGAGGGGCAAATCAAGGAAAAAATGGGTCTTTGTCCCCAGCATCATGGAGTGCGCCATAAATCCACCATCGTTCAAAATGTCAAGACAAGGGGGGGGTAAGCATTTTTTTGTTTATTGGCCCTGTAATGACCATATTTGTTTGGATGCCCTTAAATTTAACTTTCCATATAAGAAGGAAACGCTGCAGAATAATTAAGAGTTCATAAACACACTGCCATATTAAGTATCAGACACTGCTATTAACTTGTCATCCTGTTTTTAAATTGACTTTTGAATGCCTTCTGTTCTTGCAGCTAAGCAGCTCTCTACTGGGATGTGCGCTGCTATGTCTTGTTTAATGCGGGTCTGCGTTTTGCCACACGGGGGGACCATCCGTTCTCTTTTTGACCTTCATTTTCCAGACCTATAACTCACCTCCATCTGTCTAGAATAACGTGGCATCCATCTGGGATGCGCTGTAGGCCGCCTTGTTTACTCCGACTTTGGCAAGTGAGTGCCGTTATCTCAGTAGATGCCACTCACTTTTTCCTGCAGTACACGCAGCACAGACTCTGATGTTCAAAATGTGTGCGCAAGGAAACAGGCTGTGCCACCCATTTAAAGGAAAAAAAACAAATCAACATTGGCACAGGGGGTTACTACACCAGGGGGAGCCGCGTTTTGATGCACTGCAACTCCAACAAGTCTGGAGTATCCGCGTATGTAAAGTAGACAATAAACCGTACAAAGACGATAAACCCTACAGGATCTCCAGGCTCACTTCCACGGGGTCTGTCTGCTAAAGTGGGGTTGCTGCTCCTGTAAACAAAGCACAAAAAACGCTCATAAAGGGTTGTGGTCCCGAGAGACGGCCATTTGTGATGTCCAGTGCGGTCAGAACTCTGCCGAGTTTCAGCCAGGCTGTCAACTGAGGCTGCCGTGATGTCCAGACTCCTCGGTTTGCAGTCGTGTAATGATCGACGATTTCCGATGACTGACGTGGGTGGGAGATTTGCGTTTTGTGACGTCAAGGTTGGAAGTGATGTCTGGTATCTTCCTGTCTTCTATTGAGTTTACTAATTGTGTTCAGCCCCCTTGTTTCCCTACATGTGACCCCATGAGACACTCTCGATGCTCGCGGGTATGAGGGTACGCACAAAAAAATGGACTAAAGGGGATGTTTCATTTTTATATTTCATTTATTTTAACTTAAAACAGTCATGTTTCCTGGGTATAACGTAGCTACTACAGTACCCTCCATTTTGTTTGGGACCAAGACCATCCAGTTTGTTATCACTGTTCAATTCATCTATGATGATGTGGGGGTACACCAGAGTTTGCACATCTGGAAAAGCACCAGCAATGCTATATAGAGGTTTTAGATCAACATCTGCTCCCATCTAGATGACCGCGTACTGCGTCCATTACGACAGCATGGCTTTGTAGTAGAGGAGCTGCAGTCAGGACCTTTCACCACCTGAAAACATTCAGGACGTCATGAAACGAAAAACATGACAAAGAAGACCCAGGAATTTTGAGTAGCTAGAATTCCGTATCAGACAAGAATGGGACAACATTCGTCTCCCAAAAATTCCGGCAACTGCTCTCCTCAGTTCCCCAGACGTGTATGGACTGTTGGTGAAAGAACAGGGTGGTAAACACGGCCCTGGCCCAACGGTTTTGAGACGTGTTGCTGCCATCAAATTCACAATGGCTTTCTTCTGCTCTTAAAATGGTACATTTACTCAGTTTGGACAGCTGATGTTTAATATTGTGGTGCCCGGCGGGCTTCCATGCCCGGCCAGGACGCCCAGGAGGACAGAATGAGGGCTCATTCCTCCTACAGAACGCGAGGGGGCGTCCACCCTGGTTGTATTGGGGGTCTCCGCCAGGGGGACCCCAATACCTGGAGGACCCTGGACTGCAGCACTTCCGTCACACCAGGAAGTGCTGAGGGGAAGAGGAACAGGGACACCTGGAGTGCTTCCGGGGAGACAGCTGGCACTTCCGCCACACTGGGGCGTGTCGGTGGGAGATTGCCGGGAACACACCTGGAGCACATCCGGGTGCTTATTTAAAGGGGCCACCTCCCTTCAGAGATGGACTTGAGTTGGGTGGAAGAGAGGACAAGGTTGCTGAAGGAGAGAAGGAGACGGTCTGAAGAGACAAAGAGAGAAGGCATTGTGATAAGGCCTGGACTGTGGGGTATTGGGGCTTGTGAGTATTGATGGACTGTATAATGGAGACCCAAAATAAACGTGTGTGGGGTGATTTAAACGTGTCTGCCTGTCTGTGTCCGGGTCATATTCCACAATATGTTCAGTTGCCTGCCTGCTACTATAAGAGATGCCCCTTCGGTTTTCAAATCCCGGCTGAAGACTCACAACTTCAGTTTAGCACACCCTGACTAGAGCTGCTGATTGACTGTCCATACTGCATTTCTGTTGTCAGTCATTAGATAGATAGATAGATAGATAGATAGATAGATAGATAGATAGATAGATAGATAGATAGATAGATAGATAGATAGATAGATAGATAGATAGATAGATAGATACTTTATTAATCCCCAAGAGGAAATTCACATACTCCAGGAGCAGAACATACTGATAAAGAACAATATTAAATTAAAGAGTAATAATAATGCAGGTGTAACAGACAGTAACTTTGTATAAAGTTAACGTTTACCCCCCCAGGTAGAATTGAAGAGTGTGGGGGATGAATGATCTCCTCAGTCTGTCAGTGGAGCAGGATGGTGACAGCAGTCTGTCGCTGAAGCTGCTCCTCTGTCTGGAGATGATCCTGTTCAGTGGATGCGGTGGATTCTCCATGATTGACAGGAGTCTGCTTAGCGCCCGTCGCTCTGCCACGGATGTCAAACTGTCCAGCTCCGTGCCAACAATAGAGCCTGCCTTTCTCACCAGTTTGTCCAGGTGTGAGGCGTCCCTCTTCTTTATGCTGCCTGCCCAGCACACCACCGCGTAGAAGAGGGCGATCGCCACAACCGTCTGATAGAACATTTGCAGCATCTTATTGCAGATGTTGAAGGACGCCAGCCTTCTAAGGAAGTATAGTCGGCTCTGTCCTCTCTTGCACAGAGCATCAGTATTGGCAGTCCAGTCTAATTTATCATCCAGCTGCACTCCCAGGTATTTATAGGTCTGCACCATCTGCACACAGTCACCTCTGATGATCACGGGGTCCATGAGGGGCCTGGTCCTCCTAAAATCCACCACTAGTTCCTTGGTTTTGCTGGTGTTCAGTTGTAGGTGGTTTGAGTCGCACTATGTAACAAAGTCCTTGATTAGGTTCCTATACTCCTCCTCCTGCCCACTCCTGATGCAGCCCATGATAGCAGTGTCGTCAGCGAACTTTTGCACGTGGCAGGACTCCGAGTTGTATTGAGAGTCTGATGTATATCGGCTGAACAGGACCGGAGAAAGTACAGTCCCCTGCGGCGCTCCTGTGCTGCTGACCACAATGTCAGACGTGCAGCTCCCGAGACGCACATACTGAGGTCTGTCTGTAAGATAGTCCACGATCCATGCCACCAGGTGTGAATCTACTCCCAACTCTGTCAGCTTGTTGGTGTTAAGAGTCCGAAATCAACTTTAGTCCTCTCATCCCAGAAGTCAAACGGGTTGTCGTCAGGAGCTCCAGGTTGATGGGTACAATCTGACACGACGTTCTCCTGGGCGTCTGCTCTTTTACAGTAGCAGAGTCAATTGCCCTTGGTGGGCACCTTCTCACTGACCAGGATGACAGAAGAGACAAAGATATTTGTGACTGCACCCCCTCTCACCCTGGGGTGGTACTCCTTACCTCTTATAAACCAGGAAGGGGGTCCTCTGTCATGCATAGGTGACGGCCTGTAAGAACAAATGTTCATGATGCTCAGTTGGCAGCTGCAATGGTGATCATCATTGGAGGAAATGCTGGACATGGGCAAGAATGGGAAAGAAAAAGATTTCCTGTGGGGTCGTAAGTGATTTGTATGAAAGGTGGCGGAGTCCTTTCCATCGAGAGTCCATTTTATTGTCTTTAAAGTACTGCCGTAGGTTTATCCATTTAGCACACCAATCTGTCTGTTTATCAGTCAGGCTGTAGTGTCTCGCTATCCAGAACAATCAGGATTAAAAATGATTCAATTAGTCCAAGTATCTGTTACCACAGTTCCTCGATACATTAGTTCATCAATAACTGTTGCCACTGAAAAAGCAACACCATCCCGAGGGAGAACTCGTTTGAAAGGTATTAGAAAGGAGCCTGCATGCCGCTTTGTGTTCTGTTTATACAGGGACTGCCAAGAAAGAAAATATAATAATAATAAATAAATGAATAGAAATTCTTAGAAAAATACACCCACACACGCTTACTGAATAAAATGTGAAAAAAAGAAAACTCTTAAAACTCAAAATAACAATCAATTTTATAGAACACTACTAAAATATCTTACCTCCGCATCCTTTGAAAAGTGCCAAAGATAAAGATGGCAAATTATTAACTTAAATCTGCATTGCGATGACTAGAAATGCATAAAAGCGACGTCCTGGGGAGTCTCGGCGGGATTCTTTGTCAGAAAATAAACTTTCAAGAAAATGGTTTGGGTTTTTGAGATGGATTCCTGAAAACTGAGATCTGTAAAATATTTAACTAGACATTACGAATCAAACTCATATAGACTTTAACATTAAGGAGGAAATGCTTTTGGGGCGCCTAGTCTGGATTAAGCAGCCTGGAAAATGACGTTTTTAGACAGATAGATGTGAAAGGCGCTATATAATAGATAGATAGATAGATAGATAGATAGATAGATAGATAGATAGATAGATAGATAGATAGATAGATAGATAGATAGATAGATAGATAGCATAGTTGGCAGGATCAGATAGATAGATAGATAGATAGATAGATAGATAGATAGATAGATAGATAGATAGATAGATAGATAGATAGATAGATAGATAGATAGATAGATAGATAGATAGATAGCGTAGTTGGCAGGATCAGATAGATAGATAGCGTAGTTGGCAGGATCAGATAGATAGATAGTGTGATGGATTGCCAGCTTCATATTCCGGCCCTCACCCCCAGGCCGCCAGGAGGAGCTCTCCCAACAGCATGTGCGTGCCCCGAATTCCAGCAGGGCCTCATGGACTATGTAGTTTTTATACACAGCCCTGCTGGATACCTTGGGGACCACTGGGAGTCACTGTCGGGAGGCCCGTGGACTCATATGTGCCCTATAACGTGGAAGTACGTCCTGGTCACGTGAACAGGAGAGATGACGTACTTCCAGGTTGAAGAAAAGGACTTCTACCCTGACCCGGAAGGAATAAGGACTTGTGGGTAATGGAACAGGAACACCTCCGGGTCAGGGGGTATAAAAGACTCTGGGAAAGCCCAGTACACTGAGCTGAGTTGGGAGGTAGGGTGGCTAAGTGTCTGGGAGTGGACGATTGGTATTTGTATTGGAGAACTGAGTTATATGAATAGTGTGGAGTGGAGGGTGCTTTGTGCACATAATTACATAAAAATAAAGAAGTCTTGTACTTTTACCTGGTGTTTGGAGTGGTACCTGAGGGTTCAAGAGGTGGATCGATACCTCTACTGCTACAATAGATAGATAGATAGATAGATAGATAGATAGATAGATAGATAGATAGATAGATAGATAGATAGATAGATAGATAGATAGATAGATAGATAGATAGATAGATAGATAGATAGATAGATAGATAGATAGATAGATAGATCAGTTGGCAGGATCAGATAGAGAGATAGATTGAAATGAAAGATGAAAGGCCCTAAACCCCAAAACACGATCACACAGAGTCTCGGGTACAAATAAAAAAGTGTTTATTAAACACACTTCCACAAAGCAACAAAAAGCATAAGCACAAGTGTCCTTTCTCTTTCTACAGATCACCTCTCCTTTCACTGCACTGCCCTCCTCCAGTTGAGTGTTGTTCTACGTCCTCCCACCTCTGACTCGCCTGAATAACAGAGTGCGGTCCTTTTTATTAAGGACCTGGGAGTACGTCCAGTACCAGGGCCACTGCCCAATGGAAGTACTTCTGGGTCATACAGAAGTCCCACTTATTAGGAAGCTCTTCTCCCTGCAGCACCCCCTTTCAGCACCCATGGTCCCCAGCAGGGCTGTGTTGCCAGACTACAACTCCCAGCATTCCTATCTGGTTCCCAAATGGGCATAAAGAGTCCCCAAAGACATCTTCTGATGGGCTGTCTGTCCATCCAATCTGGCCAACACTTCCGGGTCTGGTTCCTTCCTTTCTCGTGGTTGGGATGCCCAACTGTCTGTTCAGAGCCTCCTGTCCAGGTAAGGAACCATCCCCTTCTCTAGCTGGGATGCCCATCCCACCCTTGTGGCATTTAAGATAGATAGATAGATAGATAGATAGATAGATAGATAGATAGATAGATAGATAGATAGATAGATAGATAGATAGATAGATAGATAGATAGATAGATAGATAGATAGATAGATAGATAGTATAAGTATAACCACATGGAGCCTTCTCTGAGCCCCAAACTGCAGACACGACATCACCCAACACAATTCTGGGTTCAAATAAAAGATTTTTTTATTTCTTATCAACACTTTTTTTCAGAGAAGCACCAAGCAGAATGCACCAGGGGTGCAGGGGTGCACTTCCTAAATCCAGTTTCCGCATACCCCCGCAGTTGTCCAAACTGGGCCGCCTCAGGAGGATCGCAGGTTTGGGTGGCCACCCCCTGCTTCCGTGGTCTACGGATGACACTATCAAGGAATATTCTCCTGTTTTAGACACATTTGATTCATGTAACAAAACTCTTGCTCCGTCCCCCCATCCTACAAATGTGTGGGCTCCCCTGTAAGAAGATGCCCTCTTTTTTAGAACGCAGAAGAAGGCTGACAGGCATAATGCTGCCACTACTGGATATTTAATAATACATGTTGTATTGATTTTGCCGCTTTTTAATCAGATCTCATTTAAGCTGCTTTATCTTCTGTATCTCTTCTTAAAGAGACTAAAACTCATTCTGCTTTCACTATTTGCCTCCATTGTTGAAGAAGATTAGTACTATTTTCACTGTTGCTTTGGCACCAAATTACCCCAGACACAGATTCAATTCAAATGTGATGAACTCATGCTGTTAAAATCACATTATACTCTTCTGGATCAGCTAATCCTTTGGGAAGCGTGCAGTTTCCCATAGGAAAATGATGTCTTAAGGTAGGATTTAAGTATTGCCTTTAACAGCCTCAAAAATAAATAAATAAATAAATGATATCAGCTGCCACAAGTCGAGTTGTGTATAAAGAGCTTTAGGGCTCCTTCAGCCGCTGTCAACACAAATAGCCTTTAACTTTTTTCAATAAAATCCCAGCAAAACAAAATGACACTTAACAGGATTTTCCTGCAAAGCCAGTCAAGCGCCACAGTCTCGCCATTATTCCCATGATACCCAAGGATGGCTCAGGTGGTGCTTAAACCTGCTGATGAAGGCTCCGTACCTTTAGAGTGGAGCCCCATGGATTTGCGGTACATTATGGGATTCATTGCCTACATGGCTCATAATTTTATGTATATTTCGTATGTGTGAATTTCTTCTGATGGCTCATATTTTTATACATACTGTATAGACTACCGGTCAAAAGTTTTAGAACACCTCATTATTTTAAAGTTTGTCGGACGATATCGCTATACGTCACCACGCTTTTGGTGGTGTATTTGTGTCAGATAACCCTTAACCGCCTTCGGACCCCTCCCTGTTGTGTTAATAGATTAAAAAAAAATATTTACGTAATATCAACGAAATGATAGAGAGCAGCAGGCAAGGCAGAAATAACGAAATTACATCAATCTCATGACACTACGCAAATGTAAATGACAGCAAACAGATCTGTAAACACCAACATACACAGCATGCAAATAACACGAAAGAAGAAAATTTGGACGTGAGCGTCAGTAGGCTTTGCGCCCCAGGAACCAAGTTAACCGAAGTATTCTCTAACATTCCAGTTATTATTTACCGCTCTGATGCTGATCTTTCTGATCATAAAATAGGCCAGTTGACGAGAAGAATTCATAATTACAGTATTTGAGGGTTCCTCCAGCGCGCCCCTTTCTCTTGCACGATTTGGCACAAGAAATGAATCGGCACATCATCCCCTCATAACAGGCTTAAGTTTCGAGTTTCGTATTTTTCTGTTTTAGCTCTGCACAGTCCTCGAGAAACTGTGACTCACACACACGCATACATCGCAATATCGATGTTTTCGGTATCAGGGGACCCTAAAACGTCAAGATCCGTCAAAGACCAGAGATTGAAATTCATTGCAGAATTACGGTATTTGAGGGTTCCCCTAGAGTGCCCAATTTGGCACAAAAACGAATCGGCACATCATCCCCTCATAACAGGCTTAAGTTTCGAGTTTCGTATTTTTCTGTTTTAGCTCTGCACTGTCCTTGAGAAACTGTGACACACACACACACGCACACATCGAGAAATCAGTGTTTTCGGTATCAGGGGACCCTAAAACGTCAAGATCCATCAAAGACCGGAGATTGAAATTCATTGCAGAATTACGGTTTTTGAGGGTTCCCTTAGAGCGCACGATTTGGCTCAAAAACCAATCAGCACATTGTCATCTCATAACAGGCTTAAGTTTCAAGTTTGGTATTTTTTTTTTTTTTTTAGCTCTAGATGGTCCTCGAGACACTGTGACACACAGACAGACACACGTCCATCATCGAGATATCAATGTTTTCGGTATCAGGTCAGGTTAGGTTGGGGAGCGTGCATTGGTACAGCGCGTTGCCTCACCCACCACACGACATAACAGCCTGGTTGGCAACCCCTCAGGCAGAAACGCGGTCCAGCCCCACCCTCCAGAAATGACCCTCTATCTGCTGCAGCCAGGTGTTACATGGGTGTCCCCTTGGCCTGGTCCAGCCGCTCGGGTCGTCAACAATGAGGATTAAATTTGAAGCAAAAGTGGAAAAAATGGAGGAGTTCTACAACTTTTGACCAGTAGTGTATATATAGGTGAGAGGTTCACCTCTCCCAGGTATGTAATCCCACCAGGGGCTGAAAGGTGGCACTGCTACTAACTATGTTGTCTTCTTTTTTCCTTCATGGTAAGAGCAAATGACTCCTCCCCTTCCAGTTCCTGGACCATAAAAGCACACCCACCCGGAAGGGGGCGTTCCTCCTTGACTGAGAGGGGGCGGAGAGGCGGAGCTCCATCATGACCTGACCTTGCCTACAGTAAACGGCCCTTGAGAGGCAGCGCTTGTGTTGACTTCACGCCTTTGCGTGTTTGTTTCTGGTTTACAGTAAATGGGGACGGCTGGGTGAGTGCCCCTAAATGTAACTCGTGTCACAAGCTGTTATTCACTTGAATAAAATATACAGTGGATTCAAAAAGTATTCTGATGTCTCGACCTTCTGCACACTTTATTCTGTTGTCGATTTAATTCTAAATGGATAAATTTGCAATTTTTGCTCATCGGTCTACGCTCAATAACTCACAATGACAAATGAAATGTTGCTTTTCTGCTATCATTTTCCATCCTACAATATGTACATTTTCCACTCCTGGAGTACAAAACTCATTGCATTAGTTCCATGGCTTGTAGCAGTACTATGTAAATGGACTACAAATCCCAGCAGTCCCTGGTAGTGCTTTGCCATTGGGCTGCTGCAGGGGTTGCTTGGGGAAATAAGGCATGGCGCGGAGTTTAAAGTTGAGCCGGCAGGGACTCAATTGTCCCTTTTTCGTCTTTCAACACTTCACCCTAACATCAGAGTGCAAGCACAGTCACATGAGGATTACAGTTTTCTGGATTGGTGCTTGTGTCCCGTGCCTGATGTTCAAGGGGTCAGGTCTGAGTTGGTAGACATCATCCTGTATGGATATAAGACTTTAAATTCGATACAGAAAGCCGCTCACTTTGGACTTGCGTTCATTTATTACCTTCAATCGGCATCTGCATCTGGAGATGGACTGGGCTTTGACTTTGTCGTTTTCCATTTTTCCCCTTTGATCTTTTTTACTTAATATTTTGTCGGGCCTTGTTCTGTGTTAAGTAACAATCACCATCAGGAAAACTGAGTGGGCTTTTGCTTACACGTTAAGTCGCTTGCTAATCATTTTTGCCTTCTTTCTGTTTAATGTATACCTTATTATTCACTCATTTTGAGTCACTTTATTACGTGTTTCTGTGTGTGAGTGTATATAAACGGGGTGACGGCTGAATGTGTTCCTGGGGGTCCCTGAAATAAACCAAACCAATCACCGTTTTAGGATGGTGTGAATCTAAGCATTTTGTGACCCCTGCGGGCTACGAGACCATTCTATTAAGACCGTACACATCGGGGTGAGGGGGGCTTCTTGCTTGTGCCCATAGGCAAGACCCTTGGCCTTGCCAGAACACCAGATATTTCACAATCAAGGCCTCAGATCTTATAATGAAATCATAAATAATAAGCCCATCACTTTCCCTGGCTTTGCTTCTTGCTTTTCCATTGACAGCATCTTTTGTTGCTTTTTCAGATCTCCGTAACTTTTTAACAAGAAGTTCCTTTTATAAACGTACAATCAATTCATGTTTCTCGCTTCGGTAAACATTAGCGGTTAAGAGAAAAGAACAGCTTGTTTGCACATCAAAGCACTTTTCAAGTGCTTTTGCTACCCACCCTAACTGTAATCGTATTCTGCTATCCCGCGCTTTGTAATATTTCCTCGATCTTGCTACTCTCAGAAGACATGACAAAATAAAGCTAACAGGCAGCATTTTCTTCAGCTCAACTGAAGTCATCGATATCCTCCGAAACAGCCAAGTCCCACATTAATCAGTCACTCCCAGCATTGCAGTATAGAAATTGAAAACTATTTTTACGGCTTTAGGCTTTCAACTCACTGTTCTGTTCCCGAGACAACACAAAACACAGCCGGCCTACACCCGGAATCCCTGTGCTGTGTGGTCGTCCGAGGGAATAACCGGCTCACATGAAAAGGAATCTTTGGGGGGTCCTTACTTATAAGTCCAAACAAAAAACAACACCTCGATGGCATAAAAGGAAACAAAAACTGACACCATGACAATAAATTTCCTGATATTAGTTAGGTTTTCCTGTCTGCCGTCTGCAAGTCACAGAGCTCTTGTTGCTCAGGAAAGACGTAACGCCTCCTTCTGGGAGGTCCTGTTCTGATAGCCCAAAGAGCAGAATTTTTGGGGTGCCACCCTATTTATTTCTTAGTTCAACACAAAACAAATGCACAATGGAGAAAGAAGGAAACTAAATAATCGGCATGTAAATAAAGTGGCTGCAGGGTCTCTCGGGTCTGATTGGAATATTCTGGTCGTTTTTGTGTAGAAGTGATGCCTCCTTCCGGAAGGTCACATTTTTATAGCCCAGGGACCAGGAAGGGGCGCAGTCACTTTCCCTCAGTGGGCGGTTTCTCTGTAAAGTGGAGGAAGAAAAGGATAAGAAAGTTAGTGGCAGCGCCCCCTCATGGCTTGGAGTGATATCATATACCTCAGAGGGTAGAAGAAGAACTCAGAAGGTGATCCTCTGTATGACAGCCGTGAGACTTGCAGAGTCTTATTTAGGCTGCATGACAGTGAAGCAACCGTCAATTAAATTGCAAATACGTCTCCGTACAGATGAAGCATAACATTCAAAGAAAATACAAATCTGAACAGGAGTACCTGATAGTTTAACCCTTAACTACTCACGCTGGTGTATTTTGTACACTAAGCTCAGTTATTTTTGTCCAACGTCCTTTTACTTGAACCTACTGGCCGCATCTGCCATCTCTTCTTGGCTTGATTTACTACAAGTACCATGTCACAATGGTGTCCCACCAGTGTGCCCCCAGCACATTTTATGAGTGGATGCACAGTTGCAAGTTCCATATGGTGCATTTGGTACACTGTGCGGATAGATAGATAATGAAAGGCACTATATCATAGAAAAGGCACAATAAGATAGATAGATAGATAGATAGATAGATAGATAGATAGATAGATAGATAGATAGATAGATAGATAGATAGATAGATAGATAGATAGATAGATAGATAGATAGATATTTTATTCTTTCCTCCTCTACTACATCCAAGGGGTCCCGAGTGCATAGCATAACTGAGTTTGTTGTCATCTCTCAAGGCGTAGAAAGCTACACTGGACATACAGTAGGTGTGAATGATGTCACTTCCCTCATTAAAGGAACACAGTCTCCTAAGGATGAAGAGTCCTTTCTTTTATCATTCCTGTATGTTCTGAGACCAGTCTAACTGGTGATTGATGTGGACCCCCAGCACTTGTAGAAGTGAACCACCTACTTGCTGAATAGGGACTGGTTTTGCTGATGTTAAGTTGTTGACATTTCTCAAAGTTCTCCACCGGACTTCTCTATTCTGTCTCATCCCCTTTATCACTACACCTCATAAGTAAAGAATCACCAGAGAATTTTCTGCAAGTGACCTGACCTGATGTTACATTTATAGATAATAATTCATTAGCAACATGAAAACTTTTTGGAACAGTCCGGGTGGCTCCAACTGTCTTCCATTTCACAATTACTGAGGTCACTGGGAACACTCAAAACCTTGGGAATGGTTTGATCCCCTTGCCCTGATCTCTGCCTTACCACAGTTTGATCATGGAGGTCTTCAGAGAGCTCCTTGGACTTCATGGTTTGGTTTCTTTCCAGACATGTATTGTGAATTGTGGGACCTCCTCTACACAGGGACACGTGTGCCTTTCTTAATGCCATCCATTCAATTCCATTTGCCACTGGTGGACTTCACTCAAGTTCTAGAAACATCTCAAGGAGAATGAAAGCAAACAGGAGATACCTGAGCACAAACTGGAATACCACAGTAACATGGATGAGAGATTTCAGAGAGATTTGTAATGAATTTGTAAACCTTTTAGAAAAGACATGTTCATTTTGTCATGAAGGGTTATTGAGTGTTGACCTGTATTCAAAAATGGCAGATTTCTCCATTTAAAACAGCATTGACAAGACAATAAAGTGAAGGGTTCTCAGTACTTTCCGAATCCACTGTCGCTCTCAGCCTGTACTCAGTGAAGAAGAGCAATTCTACAAAACTAAGTTGAGTGAAAGAGGTTTTTGTTTTTAGATTTTTGCTCATATTTAACAAGTGATTATTGCACTGGTTGCATGATAATCCTTTAGTTCTGTCTTTCTTTTTATGGGGGGGCAGCCTTAGTCCTGTGGGGGCACAGGTGAGACATTTACAGGTATTCATGGCTGACACGTCTGTCTAAAGAAACTTGTCATTTGCAGTGTAGTACAAGGGGTCCCATAGTTCTACATCAGGAGCATTGATAGGTGACATGACTTGCTTGGGGCGAGGGTGGGCTACGTGTTGAATGAGTGGTCCAGAGTGAACACATCAACTTCACAGCCCAGTGCCGTAGCCAGTATGCCAGTTAATCGGCGTATTTTTACAGCATTCACAAAAATGAAGCTACAAGCAGAGGGCCAGGATGTAAATATCAAAACTACCACTTCAGTCACGTGTTAAATAACTGCATACCCAGCTAATTGATCAATAAGCTGTAATGATATTTTACTGCCATTTTGCTTCTCTACATAATCATCAACGGAATATTATATAAAATACAAGATGCCAGCGCTGTTGGGTGGCTGCTGAGAACATAAAGCCACTGAGGCAGAGACGTGCGCTGTCACACAACACGAGCCCCGTTACTGAGGATGGGCACTTTATTCCGATTTGCACTTACAGGTCTTTGAAGCAGGAAATAAACAGTTGGTTGACGGCGAAGCTTCAGAGAGACGAATACGCCAAAGTGACAATTCTTCTACCTTTAACCATTAAACAGGCACTGTCACTGGACGCTACAGTGTCCACCATAATGTTGGGGACAAAGACCCATTTTTTTTCTTGATTTGCCCCTCTGCTCCACAGTTTAAAATCACAAATCAAATCATTCAGACATCGAGATTAAAGTGCACCCTGCAGACTTTCATTGAAGGGCATTTGCAGACATTTCTCTACACGGTCAACCCCCCCCATTTCACGGCACCGTCTGGCAGGTGTAGTAAAGCTGTTGTCATATTAAGGACCGTGTCGCACATCCCAGCTTGCAATGACTGCTTGACGTCTGCCATTCATAGACATTAGTAGGTGCTGAGGGTCTTCTCTGGTGATGCTCTGCCAAGTCTATCATGCAGACATCTTCAGCTCCTGCTTGTTTTCGGGGGGGCTTTTCCCCTAAAGTTTGGATTGAAATCAGGTGACTGGCTTGGCCATTCATTTTTTTGCTTTGATAAACTCCTGTGTGGCCTCAGCAGTCTGTTTGGCTCCTTATCTTATTGGAGGATGAAATGCCGTCCAGTGAGTTTGTCGTCATTTACTGAGCTTGAGCAGATGTTTCTACATACCTTGGAATTCATTTCAGTTCCATCATTAGTGAAGAGAAGTGTTCCAGGACCTGTGGCAGCCATACATGCCCAAGCCATAACACCCCCAGCACTGCCATGTTTAACAGATGAGGTGGTCTGCTTTGGATCTCATGCAGTTCCTGGTCGTCTCCACACTTTGCTCTCGACATCACTCTGATCTCGTCTGTCCACAAGACCTTTTCCCAGAATTCTGCAGGCTCTCTGAAGTCCGTTGTCACAAACTGTAATCTGGTCATCCTGTTCTTGTGGTTTGTATCTTGCAGTGTGGGCGTTTGCAGGCTCTAATTCCCATGCCACCCTGCAAGTGTCCTAATCG
The DNA here is from genome assembly GCF_900747795.2 of Erpetoichthys calabaricus. Classification (NCBI taxonomy): domain Eukaryota; kingdom Metazoa; phylum Chordata; class Cladistia; order Polypteriformes; family Polypteridae; genus Erpetoichthys; species Erpetoichthys calabaricus. The sequence goes on along the minus strand of NC_041408.2, from coordinate 11,259,270 downwards.
GGTTCAACCCCGAGGGACAGTGTCACATGTTGTGCAGAGGAATGACCTGCTCCTGGTAAGCACATTTACCTGGTCCTTCACTTATGGCCTCCTGGCCGGGTCTGAAACCTTCCCTTATCTCGGCTGGTGATCATGGGCTGGAGACGGTGGCACTGACCAGAAAACAGGAGACAGAGCTGGAGGTGGTAGAGTTAAAGATGCTAAGATTTGCATTGGGTGTAACATGGATGGATAGGATTGGAAATGAGGACATTAAAGGGTCAGCTCAGGTTGGATAGTTGGGAGACAAAGTCAGAGAGGCGAGATTGTGTTGGTTTGGACATGTGCAGAGAAGAGATGAGGGGTGTATTGGGAGAAGGGTGCTAAGGATAGAGCTGCCAGGGAAGAGGAGAACAGGAAGGCCTAAGAGAAGGTTTATGGATGTGGCGAGAGAGAACATGCAGGTGATGGGGGTAACAGAGCAAGATGACGAGGACAGGAAGATATGGAAGAAGATGATCCACTGTGGCGAACCCTAATGGGGGCAACTGAAAGAAGAAGAAGAAGAAGAAGTAACACGGCAAAATCCTGCAAAGTATGATATCGTTCAAATCAGCCAAGTGCATGCATTGCCACATTGCACTGCTTACAATATGAGTTGCACTGGTGTTACATTTGTTTACATTTCGTACGTAACTCACGCACACGCAAGGATTAGATGCCGAGTCAATGAGTCTAACATTCCTCCAAGCAGAGAGGGAATGCCTTTAACGTAACGGTGAGTTTTGTCACCATTAACAGCTGATTGTCACCCTCTACCCCTGGATGTCAACTTTTGTCGACGTGCGCACTCAACCCCTACCATCGACATCCACCCTAAAAGAGTTAAGACGAACAACTCAGTTTAGGTAGTTGTAATAAGCAGACAAACAACTCGAAAAGGTTTGGGTTGGTAGCCCCTTATAATGTCTTCCAGACACAAACAGACTTTCATCTAAGGATCAAAACAACTGAGAAACAAAAATGGTTACATCGCGGGTATTTATAGGGGAAAATGGTGGCTGGAAATGATTGGACCGGATAGGATGTCACGGCAGAGGGACGGAAAGTTGAGACCAGAAGTGAAGTCATCAAAGCGAAACGGGAGCTTCTGTCTTTGTAGTGGGACCTGAAGTGGTATCTTCGTGGGTGGAGTAGCCATTTTGGGAGCCTGGATATGGAGAAGGTAAGCGTGATGTCTCGCAGGATTTCACTCACCTCTGAGCTTGTTGACTGTCTCCTAAACGTGCGTGTGTGACAGTATAAAACTGGTTTCTTATTAATCCACTGTGGACGGGTGGAAGGACACTTGTGGACTTCAAGGAAGGGTTGTGGTGCCAGCTGGGTCGCCCCGTTTGACACTAAGATTAAACAGACACTAGATGGTGCTATAGGTAGCAAAGGCAACAGAAATAAAAGGCAGTGATCTCGACTCTCATAGTCTAACATCTCGGTAGTGAGGGTCTGGGTCCTGGTTTCAGTTTGGGTCCAGATTAAGATGACTCTCTCTGGGGTGTCTGGTCTTTTATAGTGATCTGACCTAAAGGGGCGGAGTCAGTTGCCCTCAGTGGGCGTTCCCTCATCACTGCAGGTGAATGATGAGATGATCCCATTAGCTCCCTCCACTTGCCCCAGGGTGCTATCACTTACCTCAGATAGGGCCGGAAGGTGATCTACTGGAACACATGGGTGAGATCACCTTTACGTGGGCAAATAATCATCTGGAGTTCTCCGACGTCCCCTTTCTGCTACAACATGACTGAGCTCCTGTGCACAGAGCCAGGTCCATAAAGACTTGGAGGAACTCAAACAGTCTGACTTTTCAACTCTTTTGAAAATTGGAATGTTGATTGTGACCTCGCAAATGCTCTATTGGCTGAAGGGACACAAATACCCAAAGACAAATCGGAACCACTTACCAAGGGAAACTGAAGCCACAGACAACACATACCCCATCCCACCCTAATAAAACCCCACCCCACCCAACACACCCAACACACCCAATCCAACACTCCCTACCCGACCCTAAAAACCACCCCACCATACCCCTAACCCCACCCTTCCCCACCCAACCCACCCTAAAACCTACACCACCTTTCCCCATCCAAAACAACAAACACACCTTACCCCACCCTACCCTAACCCCCTAAACACCTCCACCCTAACCCACCCCCTACCCTAATAAACCCTACCCACCTAACACACCCTACCCCACCTTACCCCATCCAACACACCCTACCCCACCCTACCCTAACCCCCTAAACACCTCCACCCTACCCACCCAACACACCCTACCCCACCTATCCCCATCCAACACACCCCACATCCTACCCCACTCTAAAACCCACCCCACCTTACCCTAACCCCAAAACACCCATCCCCACCCCCTACCTTACCCTACCCACCCAATACAGCCTACCCCACCTTTAAACCCACCCCACCCTACCGTACCCACCCCATACAATACCTCACAAGTCACAACTCTCCAGTTCCAAACAGGACGCCAGTCCATCCAATGGCACAGTCACACACAAAATGAACCTTTCGATGGCCTCTTTGCCCTGCTAGAATCTTTTGAACGGGGAAAGAAAACCAAAGACCTCTGAAAGGTGAGCCACATGAACGCAATAAATGACAGACCCCATCAAGCCATGACAAATGAAACCAGGATCTATGGAGCTGCAGCCAAGATCATAATCCAAAAATAAAAGCTTTCAGTCATTTTTAAAACAATGCGTTATAATTTTGGGGATGCTCGTCTGTCAAATTGAGTGTGCCAGGTGAAAAAGCTTTCAAACAGAATTTTCATGCAGTAATAACAATAAATCTAAAAACGTCAAAGCACATCAGCTACAAAAAAAAAAACAAAAAGTAATTATGGCGTAATTAACGCTTCTAAAAATACAACTTCACTGCATTTTCATTAAAATAATGACATAGTTAAATTATATTGCAAATCTGAGTGAAACCTTTACACAGCCAGACTGTAACGTTTCAATAAGGGAATGGTGACTTCCAGGTGTGTGACAAGTGTGGCACCGAGCAAACATCCACTCAGACTGGAGCCACAGTCTTATACTCTACACTAGATTTAAAATTGCTTATTTATGGTTCTCAGATGAAACATATTTACAGTGGATTAATAAAGTATTCAGACCCCTTCACTTTTGGCACACTTTGTGTTGAAGATTTAATTTTAAATGGATACATTTGACAATTTTGCCCATCTCAATAACTCAATAACCCATAAAGACAAATGTATTAAACATCAAACAGTGAATTCTCTCATTTCAGATCCACATTTCAGTACACTGTAGAAGCCCCTTTGGCAGCAAATCCATCATGGAGTCTTCTTGGGTGAGTCTCCACAAGCTTTGCACCCCTAGATTTGGGCAGTTGATCCCATTCTTCCTCACAGATCCTCTCAAGCTCCATTTAGACTGGACAGGAAGTGTCATCTTCAGGGTTCTCTCCACAGTTATCCTACGGGGTTTGCGTCTGGGCCACTCAAAAACTGTCACAGATTTGTCCTCCAAAGCCACTTTAGCGTTGTTTTGGTTGTACGCTTTGGGTCACCTGCGGAAGTAACCTGAGCACAAACGAAGCACAAAGTCAGAACAAACGTATCAGGAAAGTCACAGGGCGAACCCCGGACACACTGGAAGCCATTGTGGAAAAAGGGGATGGTGGCAAAGTTGGATGCTGTAAGTGTAAGTTTAATATGTCACTGTGCTCTGTGCAAATCTATCTTATAAAACCTGATTTTGTTACTCACACAGGGTACAGCAGACACAGAGCCAGATTATGCGCAGTAGAACTGACAAGCAAGCAATATGAAAAAAAGATTAAGACTAAGACAGGGGTCTCAAACTCCAGTCATGGAGGGCCACAGTGCCTGCCAGTTTTCATTCCAACCCTGTTCAGTTTTTGTGGCTAATTAACTCCTTTTACATTCCATTTAATGAACTTGTTTTTTAAGATTCGTTCCTCTGAATTGCTTCATTTCTTTTCTTAAGTGGCACCCAAACAGAAATGAAATGTGAAGTATGTGAGCCAACAGAAGACCAACTCAGCCAGGGTCTGCAACTCCAACTAGTTACTTCATTAGGTGTTGAGTCTCATCATTAATTAAACCCGTTCTTTAATTCCATGGCCTGTTGGTGCTCTAATTGTACAATGGCAGACATTTCCGAAAGTGCTGATTTTCTCTTTTCTGTTAAAATGTTTTGGGGACCTGAGCAGATCAGCATTCCTGAGACCTTCACCTTTCTTTTTTTTCAGATATTGTGTGGTGCACGTTAAGTGTTGGCTTGTTTTGTATCCCATTATATTGTCTGAATACAACAATTAAGGGGTCGGAGTCACGTCAATTGAAATGAATGGAAAAGGAGTTAATTAGCAGCAAAAACTGGTCACCAATTAAGAAGATGGTTAGAATGCAAAGCTGCAGCCACTGGGGCCCTCTGGGACTGGGCTAACGGGATCATAGAGCGGGGGGTCCCAACTCCAGTCCTGGAGGGCCGCAGTGACTTGCAGGTTTTCATTCTAACCATCTTCTTAATTGGTGACCGGTTTTTGGAGGAGATTTTCTCCTCCAATAGAAGACACTACAAATAATGAAGTTAAAAAAAAAGCATTTACTATCCTTCAGTGCTTGGATGCCAGTTTGATTGTTGGCTCAGGTGGGTTTTTTGTTAAGTATGTTATGATTTTGCCTGGTCTTCTCATTCCCTGGTGCCCACCTGAAATATGCGGTCAATTGGTCTGACATCTTTACAGTTAATTGTCCTGATGAGATTGTGTGGGCCTGTTACTCTGTCAGAACACCAGGGGCAGCGTTTGCATGAGTATAACCAAGTCAAAATAAAAAAGTCGAAGAGTGTACCTGTAAATGCGGGCGCGCTCTTCAATATTTGATCACTATCGGCCTCCTCAGAGAGAGCGTCAGCTGTTCTTTCTGTCTGAACCACATTACTGTCATCTAAACAGCTCTTCTTTGTAACGCAGGCTCCCCCTCTTGAGATATTCCACTTCTTGTAACGCTTGCTCTTGATCTTAGCAAAACAACTAAAAAGCTTGAAATCGATGATGCCAAGCGTGATGAGAATCATCATGTGGAAGTCAATAAATGAGGCTGAAAAATGGACGTGATGATATATATATATATATATATATATATATATATATATATATATATATATATACAGTATATATATATATATATATATATATATACAGTATATATATATATATATATATATATATATATATATATATATATATATATATATATATACATATATTGTGGCAGGGGGCCAGGGCCCTTGCCTGGCTGGGACGCCTCCATGCTGGAAGGACTGGGTAAGGGGGCATATATCCAGAGCATTACAGACAACCCCCCCCCCACTCCCCCAACCGCGTTGCAGCAGGTCATCGGACTCCTGCAGGGCTACATGACAGTTGGAGTTGGATCACAGCCCTGTTGGGATCCGTGGGTGCCGCCAGGTGGTGCGGCAGCAGCAGCTGAGCCCTAATGGGAAGCTCAACCCGGAAGTGCTACCAGAAATGCGTCAACGAGCACCTGGAGCACTTCCGGGTGCCTTATAAAAGGAGTCAGCGGCCACTACTTGGTGAGCCAGAGTCGGGAGGACGAAGACGAAGCTTCCCAGGAGGAGTGGAGGAGAAAAACAGAAGAGGAAGAAGAGTGTTGTGACTGTGCTCTACCGGTGGGAAACGGGGAAGGTGGGCTGCTGAAGCACACGTGTCTGACTATATACAGTATAATGTGAGTGCCTCACAGGAGCTCTAATCTATCTTAAAGACAGACCTCAGTATGTGCGTCTTGGGAACTGCAGGTCTGACATTGTGGTCAGCAGCACAGGAGCACTGCAGGGGACTGTACTTTCTCCGGTCCTGTTCAGCCTATATACATCAGACTTCCAGTACAACTCAGAGTCCTGCCACGTGCAAAAGTTCACTGACAACACTGCTATCGTGGGCTGCATCAGGAGTAGGCTGGAGGAGGAGTATAGGAACCTAATCAAGGACTTTGTTAAATGGTGCGACTCAAACCACCTACAACTGAACACCAGCAAAACCAAGGAGCTGGTGGTGGATTTTAGGAGGCCCAGACCCCTCATGGACCCCGTGATCATCAGAAGTGACTGTGTGCAGAGGGTGCAGACCTATAAATACCTGGGAGTGCAGCTGGATGATAAACTGGACTGGACTTGCAATGCTGATTCTCTGTGCAAGAAAGGACAGAGCCGACTATACTTCCTTAGAAGGCTGGCATCCTTCAACATCTGCAATAAGATGCTGCAGATGTTCTATCAGACGGTTGTGGCGAGTGCCCTCTTCTATGCGGTGGTGTGCTGGGGAGGCAGCATAAAGAAGAAAGACGCCTCACGCCTGGACAAACTGGTGAGGAAGGCAAGCTCTATTGTTGGCATGGAGCTGGACAGTTTAACATCTGTGGCAGAGCGACGGGCGCTGAGCAGACTCCTGTCAATCATGGAGAATCCACTAAACAGGATCATCTCCAGACAGAGGAGGAGCTTCAGCGACAGACTGCTGTCACTGTCCTGCTCCACTGATAGATTGAGGAGATCGTTCCTCCCCCAAACTATGCGACTCTTCAATTCCACCCAGGGGGTAAATGTTAACATTATACAAAGTTATTGTCTGTTTTTACCTGCATTATTATCAATCTTTAATTTAATATTGTTTTTTGTATCAGTAAGGTGCTGCTGGAGTATGTGAATTTCCCCTTGGGATTAATAAAGTATCTATCTATCTATCTATCTATCTATCTATCTATCTATCTATCTATCTATCTATCTATCTATCTATCTATCTATCTATCTATCTATCTATCTAATCTAATTACTGTTCTGCAATACATGGCTTTGCGTTCCTTGTCCGTTGCACATCTTCTGTCATCACTCATTCCTGTTTCTCTGTATGGTGTCAATTTGTGCAAATGTCGTTCCTTGTTCTGTATTCCCTTGTATAAATGCTGTATTGCTATTTTGTTATATTTATTGTCTAAATATTGCTGTGTTTCCATGGCAACATAATATGGAGATGCCACACGGACTGGATGGCATCCCAGCCAGAACACAGAAAGGTTCCTTACTGCCTATCTGCCTGTTAGGAGCCTCCCTGCAGGGTGGAAAGAGAGATCAGACCCAAAAGGAAGGACTAGAAGAGATGGACGGATAGCCCACTCAAAATGAAAGACGTCGCTGGGGGCTTTTTACTCCCCCACCATGCTAGGTGGCAGCAGCCCCGGATATCAGTGTCCAGTGGGAAGGCAGCAGGGCATGCTGGGAAATGTAGTCTGGCAGAGCAGCCCTCCTGGGCTCACTGGGTGCCACAAGAGGGAGCTACAGGGAGGCAGACTTTCACTTGACCCAGAAGTGCTTCCATTGAGCAGTGGCCCTGGCATTGGAAGTACTCCCGGGTCCTTAATAAAAGGGGGCCGCACTCCCTTACCCAGGTGAGTCGGAGCTGGGAGGAAGAAAGGCAACACTCAACTGGAGGAGGGCAGTGTGTTGGTGAGATTATTGTGGAGATTATTGTGTGTTGTGAAGAGAGAAATGAAACCTGTGCTTGGGTGCTACTTTGTGGTACTGAGGAAGGAAAAAGGTTGAATAAAAAAATCCTTTATTTGAACTCTATGTGTGTTCATGTTGGGGTTTGAGCCTTTAACGCCCTGGTTTCTATCAATAATAACATAACACTGCATACATACATAACAGCTGTGTTGAAACTGAAATGTGCAATATATATATTGTGGCGGACGGCTGGGGCTCATGCCCAGCTTGAACACCCAGAGAGTGGAAGGACCAGGAGAGGAGCAGTATCTCCCCGGGAACACAAGAGGGCAGCCACCCTGATGGGTGTTGGGGTCACGTTAAAAAAGAGTTTGGAAGCTCAATCCTGTGGGGGTCCGTGGCTACGGCCAGAGGGTGCCTGGACATTTGCTAAGCCTTGGACTGCAGCACTTCCACCACACCAATTTCATGATGATAGGAGTTGAAGCATGTTATTAAACATGGGAACACAGTGGTGCAGTGATAGTGACGAGCTGGTGCCCTGTACAGAGATTGCTCCTGCAAGATGCTTGCTGCGCCATGCGTGATCTTCGATGAAATAATTTATTGCAGCAGTACTGTCTCTTTCAAACGTACTAACCCCCCAATTCCTGTCCTTCCTGTTCTTTCTCCAAATACCCAATCAGCACACAATCAGCTCAGTAATAGACGTTAAATCATCTGTAAGCTGAGAACGCTGATTCTTCAAAACGTTTAAGGAACATTGAAATATCTCCATAGTACATGTTTAGTTATTCCATCCATCTATCCTTCCAGTGTCGTGTCAGCCCCAGCAAGAATACAGTGCGAGGCAGGAACAATTCGTGAATGGGGCGCCAGCTCGTCGCTAGCGCTGCGACACCATGTCCTCACGTTTAATTATTAACAATATAGATTATTTAAATGAAGTTAACGTTTTATCTGTATAATGTAATAAACATATTTTGCTGCATTTCATCTTAAAAATGATATCATCATCATATGTAAATACGCGCTTTATAAAGTGGCTCAGGTTGTGCAATATTATAACTGTATAGCAAGTTTACAGTGAGGTAATTGTACTTATAAGTACAAACAGTTCTACAAGGAGCACTTGATGGACTGATTGAGTGCGTTTATAGTTCTTGGGATGAAACTGTTTCCGTGTCCGTACAGAAAAGGCTCTGAAGCATTTGCTGTATGAGAGCAGTTGAAATAGACTGTGCGCATGGCGGAGGCAGTGTGTGTTTAATGCTGTATACCGATAACGCGATCAGCTGCCGTAGATCTGTGATTCCCCACTAAGATACAGTGATATAAATACTCCGAGTGGTGCAGTGAGAGTAATATGAAAAAAGATGATCCGCTGTGGCAACCCCTAACGGGAGCAGCTGAAAGAAGAAGAAGAAGGTGCAGTGAGAGTAACAACACTAAAGCAGCTATGGTATTTAGAATAGTTTGGTCATTCTGTGGACCATTATATTGTTAGAGGTTAATTACAATTAGATGCCTTGTACTAATAAACAATATGCGGTTAATTTCAGTGTATTTGATAAAGCCTCATCAGGGATGTGGATCTAAAAAAGAAAGGGAAACCACACTGGAACAAAAGCATTGCCTTGACACTGGGTGCCGCCAGTTTGCAAAACCGAGCTGAGAACTTGCGTACGCCAAGCATTTAGCTGGCGTGAAAATGTGCATGGCTTTACGGCAAGCTTAGGTTTTATACATCGCTATTTGAGCATGGAAACAGGAGTACGCAACATTTTTGTGTGTACGCAACATTTATACATGAGGCCCCTGGTGTCTGTCTGTAGTCAGGCTGAACGTTCACAATACTAATATATATATATATATATATATGGTTGAAATAGTTTACTGTCAAATAATGCAAAGAGTACGCGACACGTGTTTCGCCCTAATTCTGGGCTCATCAGGCGTACACACTCACTGCACTCCCTTACGGAAATTGAACCTCGGACGTCAGCGCTAGAGGCGAAGCCCCTAACGTTGCGCCACGGCGTGTGGTTCGTTCATTTGACAGCATGTAGATCGGGGTAATTACATTCACAGCATTCGTAGTCTGAATTACAATCTGATTGTATGGGTGGTTACCTACCAGGTAACGCTTGTGGTTGGTCAGCAAGTCAGCTAACATCCGCCACGTGCCCTCTTTCAGTTGCGAGAAGCAGATCATAGAATGGTTGAAATAGTTTACTGTCAAATAATGCAAAGAGTACGCAACACATGTTTCGCCCTAATTCTGGGCTCATCAGGCGTACACACTCACTGCACTCCCTTACGGGAATCGAACCTCGGACGTCAGCCGACTTGCTGACCAACCACAAGCGTTACCTGGTAGGTAACCACCTATACAATCAGATTGTGATTCAGACTATGAATGCTGTGAATATATATATATATATATATATATATATATATACAGTTGTGGGGAACAGCCCGGACACAGACAGGTAGACATGTTGGTTTCACCACACACACACGTCTATTATACATAATATTTACAGTATAAGTGCACAATCCCAGTGCCGCAGCACCAATCACTCCTTAAGTCCTTGGCCACACTCACAATGCCTTCTCAGTCTCTGGTCCGCCTCCACTCCTCTTCACCAAGCTTCGTCCTCTTCCACCCAACTCTTGCCCCTGACTGGAGGGAGGCGGCCCCTCTTATAAGTCCCGGATGGACTCCAGGTGCATCCTGAGGAGCTTCTGTAGCCACACCCCTGTGTGGCAGAAGCTCTGGCGGTGCATCCAGAAGTCCTCCGGGTATCCCCAATCCTCTTCCCCCCAGCACTTCCAGGTGTGGCGGAAGTGCTGAGGTCCAGGGCTCCCAAGGCATCAGGGCGCCCCCTGGCGGTGACCACGGGCCCCTACAGGGTAGAGCTTCCAAGCTCTGTACCCGTGGCCCCCACAGCAACCAGGGAGGACACCCCCTTGTGTTCTGGAGGAGGCACAAGCCCTCTTCTGGCCCTCCTGGGTATCCCATCTGGGCATGAACCCCAGCCGGGTGCCACACAGTATATATATATATATATAGGTGAGGTGCCCAACTAAGATTGGGTGAAATCTAAGTATTCAACACAGACCTCAGCATCTTCAATGTTAACACCTTTACGTCATGATCTCTTGGAGTGTATTTTGTAATGCAGGTAATTATAAAATGCATTGCATTTTTCTTTTTGATTTAATTGATTTTATTACAATTAAATAGCATTCCATACATATAACTAAAGTTTTACAAAAAAAAAGGTTCGAAACAAATCAACCCCCACCTCTAATGCATTGCATTTTTCAATCAGATGGAGCATGACAAAAATCTGTAGCCATAAAATGCATTGCATGTTTCTCTCCAACAGATGGTAAATCGCAAACATTAGCACTGCTTTTATGACTCTCATACCGAATGGCACATAACAGAGACATAGCAGCCTGACAGACAGACAGATACACAGATACCTGTTATGTTATTAAGGTGAATCGTGCGTCATAAACAAATAAATAAATAAGTCGAGTTAGGCCACGCTAATCACACTCTAGGCAATGCAAAAGGACTACAGAAATGATTTAAGGTTATTAAGCACTCAACTAGCACCACTATTGAAGTAATTAGGAATTACTCCATTAGCTAAGTGTAAAGCCTTTTCATTAGAACTGGGATTAATGTCTTAACTTCTGTAGAACGACTCAGGTGTATTCGAATCATTTTCTCGTGTAATTTACCAGGTAATCAGCGAAGGGATGTTAATGCAGTAACCATCTATTTAACAACAATATTATACCACCAATAAAATATGCAACGGTCACTCACAGGGATGCTGAAAATAAAGTAGGGAAGATACTCCACTACATTTTCAGGTCCTGCAAACAAGCAATATATTTTTTTTTTATTGTGCTCTGTTTATATTTGCTATATTTCACTTAAACATTTCTACAACGCAAACCTCCACAAAAGAAAAGGAAGAATAATAAGAAATTTGTGGCAGCCGTACTTATCACCGGGAATAAAAAAAAAAAGGCCCACTTGTTCTGAACACTTGTTTGCACTCATTACTCAGCATGGCCCTGCTGAAGAGTGGAGCTGTTTAATTCAATAAATCTAAAGTGGGGGCCACAAATCAGCATGTAGAGCTCTTTGGTGCACTTTGTTAACAATAGTCATGGGCTGAAATAATTTACCACCTATTAACTGATTAAAGTGTTTATCATATTAAATTACTTTAATTTTATATATATATATATATATATATATAAATATTTAAATATGTGAGGGTATAATTTGCAAGCATGATGTAGAATACTAAAGCAGTGGACCGTGATGTCTTCATTTAAAATACACTATATGCTGTATGCCTGTACTGTATACACTGTAACGCCGCTGACAGGTTGCATCAGCCAGGCGGGAGTCACCCAAAGTGTGCACCGGCATTCACAGTCTGAGGCAGGGGCACCTATGAAAATGTCAAGCTTGCAGTGACACGAGTTGAACTCTAACTAGTGTGGCAAAGGTGAGCAGTCCTGTTAACAACAGCGAGCCACCTAAAAGAGCCATATAAAGGGAAGAGGATCCATTCTAGCACTTGGTGTTGAAGCCACATTGGTGTTAGCAGTGGGATAAAAAAAGACCTTCTGTTCAATTTTAGCAATTACCCAATAAAATGGAGACGGCCTATAAAAATGTCAAGTCTGCAGTGTCACAAGCTGAACTCCGAAGAGTGCGGCAAAGGCGTGCTGTCCTGTAAAGATTAGCGAGCTATATAAATCGTAGCCTCAGATCCTCAAATGAGTGTCTCCTTAGAATTCCAAGAGCAAAACTTAAAAGAAGTGGTGAGGCGGGCGGCCTTCTGCTGTTATGCACCTAAAATCTGGAATAGCCTGCCAATAGGAATTCGCCAGGCTAATACAGTGGAGCACTTTAAACACTGCTGAAAACACATTATTTTAACATGGCCTTCTCATAACTTCAATTTAATTTAATCCTGATACTCTGTATATCCAATTCATTATCATAACTATTCATGGTGGCTCTAAAATCCGTACTAACCCCTACTCTCTCTTCTGTTTCTTTTTCCGTTTTTTTTGTGGTGGCAGCCTGCGCCACCACCATCTACTCAAAGCACCATGATGTTCCAACAGTGATGGATTAAAAGCCAGAAGTCTGCATGACCATCATCATCGAGTCCTTCCGTGAGAACCCTATCTACAAAGAGGACTATTTCATTTATGTTAGGTAGAATACCCAGAGGGGACTGGGTGGTCTCATGGCCTGGAACCCCTCCAGATTTTATTTTTTTCTCCAGCCGTCTGGAGTTTTTTTTTGCTTTTTCTGTTCCCCCCTGGCCATCGAACCTTACTCTTATTCTATGTTAATTATTGTTGTCTTATTTTAATTTCTTGCTTTGTTTTTTATTTTTATTTTCTTCATTATGTAAAGCACTTTGAGCTACTTTTTTTGTATGAAAATGTGCTATATAAATAAATGTTGTTGTTGTTATAAAAGAGCCATATAAAGGGAAAAGGATCCATTCTAGCACTGGGCATTGGTGCTACATTGGTGTTAGCAGTGGGATAAAAAGAAGACCTTCCGTTCAATTTTAGCTATTGTCCAGTGAAATGGACACTGTCTATAGAAATGTCAACGCTGCAGAGTCACAAGCTGAATTCCAACTAGTGTGGCAAAGATGAGCAGTCCTGTTAACAACAGTGAGCCACATAAAAGAACCATATAAAGGGAAAAGGATCCAGTCTAGCACTTGGCATTGGTGCTACATTGGTGTTAGCAGTGGGATAAAAACAAGACCTGCTGTACAATTTTAGCAATTACCCCGTGAAATGGAGACTGTCTATAGAAATGTCAAGTCTGCAGTGTCACAAGCTGAACTCCGAACACTGCGGCAAAGGTGAGCAGTCCTGTTAAGAATTGTGAGCCACATAAAAGATCCATGTAAAGGGAAAAGGATCCATTCTAGCAGTTGACATTGGTGCTGCATGGGATAAAAAGAAATCCCACTGTACAATTTTAGCATTTACCCAATAATATGGACACTGTCTATAGAAATGTTCAGGCTGTGGTGTCACAAGCTGAACTCCAACTAGTGTGGCAAAGGTGAGCTGTCCTGTTAAAAATTGTGAGCCACCTCAAAGATCCATTTAAAGGGAAAAGGATCCATTCTAGCAGTTGACATTGGCGCTGCACAGGATAAAAAGAAATCCTACTGTACAATTTTAGCATTTACCCAATAATATGGACACTGTCTATAGAAATGTTAAGGCTGTGGTGTCACAAGCTGAACTCCAACTTGTGTGGCAAAGGTGAGCTGTCCTGTTAAGAATTATGAGCCACCTCAAAGAGCCATTTAAAGGGAAAAGGATCCATTCTAGCAGTTGACATTGGTGCTGCACAGGATAAAAAGAAATCCTACTGTACAATTTTAGCATTTACCCAATAATATGGACACTGTCTATAGAAATGTTAAGGCTGTGGTGTCACAAGCTGAACTCCAACTTGTGTGGCAAAGGTGAGCTGTCCTGTTAAGAATTGTGAGCCACCTCAAACAGCCATTTAAAGGGAAAAGAATCCTTTCTAGCACATGGCAATGGTCCAGCATTGGTGTTAGTAGTGGGATAAAAAGAAAACCTACTGTACAATTTTAGAAATTACCCAATAAAACCGAGACTGCAAAAAACAAACTTTTTAAGTATAAAAGGGGGCAACCCAATTGGTGCCCCAATATTTTGTCCATGACTAATGTGTTCCCTCAGTTGGAGGAGGAGGTTAGGAGCACACACTGATACTGTGCATTGCCACACCCACTACATGACAAATCTACTCAGAATCGTAAATTAGGATTAGATTAGTAGAGTGCAGACATACAATGGGTGACACCTCAGCAACACACAAGTTCAGATGGAGTGGATCCAGTGGGAGGTTTTTTAATGGTGGCTGGAGTGCCAATTCTGCCACAAACCCCCAGGTTTTTCCCTGCAGGTTGGAGGGCCTACTTGCCCGGCTGCATGCAGATTAATGTCATACCCAGGACGGCTGGAGCAATTACAGGGAGTTGATGACAATATATTTAACTTACTTTAAAGCAGGGTCCTGGAGGGCCACCGTGACTACAGGCTTTTATTCTAAACCCTTTTCTTAATCAGTGACCCGTTTTTGCTGCTAATTAACTCCTTTTCCATTCATTTTAATTGACTTGTTTGTTTAAGATTTGTTCCTCTGAATTTCTTCATTCCTTTCCTTAAATGGCACCCAAACAGAAATGAAATGTGACGTGAGTGAGCCAAGAGAACACCAACTAAGTCAGGACCTCAAACTCCAACCAGTTGCTTAATGAGGCGCCGAGTCTCGTCGTTAATTAAACTCGTTCTTTAATTCCATGGCCTGTTGCTGCTCTCATTGTGCAATGGCAGACATTTCTGAAATTGGTGATTTTCTCTTTTCTGCTCAAATGTTTTGGAGACTTGAGCAGATCAACATTCCTGAGACCTTCATCTTTCTTTATTTTCAGATATTGTATGCTGGTCACAGTTTGCTGGTCTTGTTTTGGTTCCTTGTTTGGATCTCATTATTGTTTGACTGCTACTTAAAGACAAAGAAACAATTAAGGGGTCTGAGTCTTCAAGAGCAAATAAATTAAAATGAAAGGAAAAAGAGTTAATTAGCAGCAAAAACAGGTCACTGATTAAGAAAAGGGTGAGAATGAAAACCTGCAGCCACCGCGGCCTTAAAGGACTGGAGTTGGAGGACCCCTGTTTTAAAGGGTATGCAGACATATACGTGTTAAAGTATTCAATCAGACGCGTAATCATATGTAAAAATAAAGCTATGTGGCGTTCTTCTATAATATTCAAATGTTTTGTGCTTCTGTCTGTGTTTGCCTTAGACTACGAGGTAAAAGAAGCTTGTGTACAGGAAGCCTGTGCCGCCATTTAAGATACAGCACCCTAGCTAATAACGACGGGCGGCTCAAGGTCTGTGAAGAGCAAACATTTTTCACGGCGTTTTGATCTTAATTTACACGATTTTCAGCCACAATTGGCACCACTCGAGACTTTGTCTATACATGTGTATTAATCTTCAAGGGTGAGAGCAGAAGAACCTGATAAGCGTTCCTGGTAAGTCTCATAAACTTCACAATAATCCCCAATGGACGTCCTTCTACTGTTTTATTTGTAAGCATCAGTGTAGTAAATGGAGAGCTTTTCTCTGCATTGCCATATTTGCATACCTAATTAAATATTCCTGGAAAAAAACACATCTTGAATTTATTATGTTTCCAATTATCTAAACATTTACCAAACAGATGTTTCAATTACCATTTAAATTTAAGAACCTAAGCAACTTTGCTTCTTTTATAAAAAAAAAAACAAAAAAAACAACAAGTTATAATGTTGTCTGGTAAATATGCGATAGGGCAAGAAGAAGAAATTAATTTTTGCTTATGTGTAATTATTATTTTCTTCTAATTTGTGTAAAGTTGGATGATATCTCTTATGCCTCTAATGCTACTTGGTTAGACTCCAAACCGTAGCAACAGTCATAATTATAATAATAAATAACAAAGTCATCTCTAGTTGTACCAATTACACAACAACAAAAAAGAAATGATTAAAAACACTCAAATATATAAAAATATCAAAGCAGCTGAAATATAAATAGAACATTAAAAGCCACGGATAAACATTAATTCCTAAGAATTACCGAAAGCACCTCGAAACAGGCGAGTCTTTGGGTTTCTTTTCTTTTCTCTTTTTTAACATATTTTATTTTATTAAAATTAAAAAACATTCCATACACACAAGTTAAATTTAACAAAGCTGGTTTGAAACAAAACAACCCATGAGAAAGAGAGCTAGATCAGCACTTTAATAATAAAATAGATAGATAGATAGAATAAATAGATAGATAGTCTGGTTTTCGCACTGGTCATAGTACAGAAACGGCACTAACACGGGTTGTAAATGACATTCTGATATCCTCTGATGAAGGAAACTCCACTGTAATTATGTTGTTGGACTTAAGTGCAGCGTTTGACACCATCGACCATTCTATCTTACTGCACAGGCTAGAAAATGATGTTGGGCTTACAGGCACCGTGCTCGCTTGGTTTAGTTCTTATTTATCAAATCGATTCCAATATGTACAGAAATGTGCTGACAGTACTCCATCATTATACACAGAAGTTCAATATGGTGTCCCGCAGGGCTCAGTACTGGGACCTTTACTGTTTTCACTGTACATGCTTCCACTGGGATCTCTCATTAGGAAACATAATGTTAATTTTCACTCGTATGCAGATGACACCCAGTTATACCTTTCATTTAAATCAAATGAAGTTTCTCCAATGCTGTCTTTAATTAGTTGTGTTAGTGAATTAAAGGAGTGGATGAATAAGAACTACTGGTCTTTAAATACAGATAAAACAGAGATGTTAATTATTGGAGGGAATGACGCTGATCACAACAATATTTTGTCATCATTTAACTCAGTGGGAATCCCAGTCAACTTTACTGAATCAGCCCGCAATCTAGGAGTTATCTTTGACTCTAGCATGTCATTTAAAGCGCATATTACAAAGTTGTCCAAAACATGTTTCTTCCATCTTAAAAATGTTAGGAAATTAAGGCGCTTTTTAAATAAACAGGATTCTGAGAAACTAATTCATGCATTTATCTCTAGTAGGATTGACTACTGCAATGCGGTGTTCACTGGATGTTCAAACTGTTCTTTATACAGCCTCCAGTTAATCCAAAATGCGGCTGCGAGAATTATTACAAGAACAAGAAAATACGAACACATAACTCCAGTCCTCAAGTCCTTACACTGGCTCCCGGTTAAGTTTAGGGCAGATTTCAAAATCCTTCTTTTAACATATAAAGCATTAAATGGTTGCGGTCCGGCTAACTTGTCTGAACTTATCATGACTTACAAACCTGAGCGCATATTAAGATCTCAAGATACCGGTCTGCTTATGATTCCAAGGATTAATAAAATAACAGTGGGAGGTCGAGCTTTTAGTTTCAGGGCCCCTAAACTGTGGAATGGTCTGCCTGCTACTATAAGAGATGCCCCTTCGGTCTCAGCTTTTAAATCCCGGCTGAAGACTCACCACTTCAGTTTAGCACACCCTGACTAGAGCTGCTGATTAACTGTACAGACTGGATCTCTGTTGTTAGTCATTAGCACTTAAACATAAGTAACATGACAGTTATAATTGTATACTAACCCTCACTTATTCTGTTTTTCTTCTCGGTACTCAAATGTGGCACTTGGTGCCACGGCCCACCTGCCAAGTTGTTTTGCCTGCCTAAGGAAAAGTCATCCCAAATGGAGGATGGCAAGGAATCGTGGGAAAGAGGGGTCCTTTCATCGGATTGGCTGGCCCAACACTGTTTCAGCTGTGGAATGGCCAAATGGGGGAGGCAGCTTGAAGGATGAGGTCTCCAGGACTCTACACAAATCCAAATCTTATTATGGGATATATCATCTACTGTTAAATTCTGCTCTGTACTTCTAAAATTTATATTTTTTATTTCTTACTATATTGAGGAATTGTTCTGTTCTGTGAACTGCATTGTATTGTATTGACCCCCTTCTTTTGACACCCACTGCACACCCAACCTACCTGGAAAGGGGTCTCTCCTTGAACTGCCTTTAGGGTTTCTTCCATTTTTTTTTTTATCCTGGGGAGTTTTTCCTTGTCTTCTTAGAGAGTCAAGGCTGGGGGGCTGTCAAGAGGCAGGGCCTGTTAAAGCTCATTGCGGCACTTCCTGTGTGATTTTGGGCTATACAAACATAAACTGTATTGTATTGTATAGATAGATAGATAGATAGATAGATAGATAGATAGATAGATAGATAGATAGATAGATAGATAGATAGATAGATAGATAGTCTATTTTATCTATCTATCTATCTATCTATCTATGGTGGGCCAGTGCCCTGCCCAGGGTTTGTTCCTGTCTTGCACCATGTGTTGGCTGGGATTGGCTCCAGCAGACCCTCATGACCCTGTGTTAGGATATAGTGGGTTGGAGAATGGATGGATGCATGGATAGAATAGAAAAAGAGAGGGAAGAATCCGCTTCCTCAATTTAAATTCTTATTCTAAAATGCTATTGATCAGATCCTGCCAGGTTTTGAAAAAGTTCTGCAGCGATCCTCTAAGTGAGAATTGGATTTTTTCCAGTTATAGATAATATATAACATCAGTTACCCACTGACTTAACAGAGGTGGGGTAGGATCCTTCCAGTTGAGCAAGACAAGTCTATGTGCTAATAGCGTAGTAAAGGCAATTCCAGTTTGTTTGTCCTTCTTCTCCACTTTAAGCCCACCAGTGAGCCCACCAAACACAGCTGTTAATGTATTAGGAGGGATTGTGATGCCCAGGCTTGTCTGATAAGCATTTAAAAATTTTTGTCCAAAATGATGCTTTAGCGGTGCTACTGGGGCTTGAATCTGCAACTCCCAGCAGTCCCTGCAGTGGCTCTGATTGGGCTTCTGCTGAAGGTGCAGGGGCTGCTGGGTTCAAGGAGAAAAAAAAGTATTTTGTGGTTCGTGTCTTCTGAAGTTCTTGTCTGATAGTTGTGCTTTCTTCATTTTTGTCCTGGATTGTTTCTTGGTCAGGGTCTGGATTGTCTGCTGTCTGCCTGTTATGTGAGGACTGTATGTGGAATTATGGCCATCCTGTGAAGAAAGGAGCAAACCTGAACCCGTCTACCCATCTTCACCATTTCTGGAACTAACGGTAGGACTATCTTTACATTCCCCTTCAACGTGTGGATCTCTAGACTATTTACCTTCATCTTTACATTACATCTCTTGCCATTTTTTCATGGACTTTACTGTTTGTGGTTTGTTGTATCTAATTGTATAATCACCAAAAAGGGGAACTTTGGTGGGATCGTTGTTTTCATTTATTATTGTTAATACATTCTTTAGTTGCTGTTTTATTTCCTGCCAACTACACTCTCTATTTGTCTATCTATCTATTATATAGTGCCTCTCCTATCTATCTATCTATCTATCTATCTATCTATCTATCTATCTATCTATCTATCTATCTATCTATCTATCTATCTATCTATCTATCTATCTGTTATATAGTGTTGTTCTTATCTATCTTATCTTGCCAACTACGCTATCTGTCTATCTATCTGTCATATACTACCTCTCCTATCTATCTATCTATCTATCTATCTATCTATCTATCTATCTATCTATCTATCTATCTATCTATCTATCTATCTATCTATCGATTTGTTATATAGTGCCTTTTCTATCTATCGATTTGTTATATAGTGCCTTTTCTATCTATCTATCTGTTATATAGTGCTGTTCTTATCTATCTTATCTTGCCAACTATGCTATCTAGCTATCTATCTGTCATATAGTGCCTTTCCTATCTATCTATCTCTCTATCTATCTATTATATATTACTTTTCGCTGTCTATCCATGGCCATTTTATATTTATCACAATCTGCACCACTGTAATGATCAGAGCACAGCTTCCTTTTAATGCATCAATAACTTTGCTGCACATTATTACCCGTAATGAGTCATTTAATGATGCTGTAGGTAAGCATATAACTAACCTCTTTTTTTTTTTCTTCTTTCCTATCTGAATTTAAGAGCCTGAAAAGTGGGCAGCATCTGTACTCGGAAAGAATAGGCCTCTTTAAGGCTGATGAGATATTTCACCAGATTTAATTCAGGAATCCACTTACTTGTCAGCGAGAATAAAACGGTATGAGAAAGGAATGCAGCCGAGTGCGGCTCTGCACTGAATTCCTGGCCTTTCATCCAATCGAGCCCTGATAAATTCTTGGCATAGTCACTCCAGGCTGGTCTGAGGCGTCCAGTATTTTCCTGGGCTGTTTTCTTGGCCTCTGTGCATGTTAGAGACATTGTAAAGCATTTTGTAAAGGTGGTCTATTCCACACTTTTCTTTTTAGTTATTTGTGCCTGTGTATACAGTATGTGGACAGAGGGAGGGGGATACAAGAGGTCTGCATAACCATTTTGATATTGTCTCTTGGAGACATACAGTTCTCATAGCCTGAACATAAATCTATCCACTAGGTAAGAGGAATATACAGAGTGTTCTTCACCACCACAGATCGGTATGGCATAGGAAAAAGTAACCAAGGAGAGACCCCTGAGGGACTCAACTGATTATCCATTGGCTCTCCTCCTACCTGCACTTGTTGTCTTCCATTGGTTAACCAAGTTGAGACTGAGTTTTAAAGGTTACCTGTGATGCCTACAGCTTCTACATTCAGGATGACTCATCGGTGTGGGACTGAGATCAAAGACTTTATGAATGTCTCGTATTGCTACATAATTTGTCAAATTTGGAGCACAGACAGGTAACGCGACTCTCTCAGGGTCACATGTTGAATCATTAGCACCCGCAGTCTTAAAGGCTTACACCTCAAGCACTGCACCACACTAATAATCCATCCATTTCGGATCACGGTAACAGTCAATCAGCAATGCTACTCACTGTGCCACCATGCCACCCAATCCAAAAAAAAAAAAAAAAAAATCCAAACGATTAGCTCATTGAAGCAGCATAGTCCAAAGCCAGAGTCAGAAATATATTGTAGAAGCAAACATCAATTGTTATATATCAATAGATGGTGTGATACGGTGGGACACCAGCAGAATGGAAGGACCGGGGTGGAGTGCATTGCTGAGATGCTAGAGGACAGCCTCCCAGGTGGCTGTGGCACCACAGACTCCCACAGGGCATGCTGGTAGCTAGAGTTTGGTGCAGCCCTGTTGTGTTCCGTGGGGGCCACCAGGGGGAACTGCAGAGCCTTATAGTGGACTTCTACCACACCTGGGGGTGATTCCGGGTAACACTGATGAGCCACCTGGAGCACTCCGAGGACTTGAATAAGAGGAGCCGCCAGAGTCGGAAGGAGGTGGACGGGGAAGGACGGAAGAGAAGAAGAGTAGTAGTAGTAAAGGACTGTGAATTATGCTTACGTGGGGAGAGAGAAAACACTGTAAATAAATTGTGTGTGTTGGACTGTGACTCGTGTCCACCTGTCCGCTGTACGCCCCCCGGTGGTCCACAATGTAAATATCTATTTTTTTTAAAGAAGTGGGGGCAAGAGGGTCGTTGAATGTTGAATAGCCTAGGCACATGATTACAGAATTTACCTTTCTACTGTCTAATGATCACTTTCCCTCCAACACATACAGTATTTGAAACCGCGTTAAATCGTCTATTTCACACTATTATCATTCCTCCACTTCACAGGTCACTTAAATTTACATGTCATTATAACTAAAGGAGGACAAGGCATTAATGACAGAAAACTTCCAGTAAAATATCTTTATGTGGAGCTGCATGTCCCTCAGTAGCCCAGACAGTTTTAACATGATGATTCAGCCCGTTACGGTCCACAACCAATGATGATAAGCCGTGTTATGTAGCTTCAGTTTTCCTTTTTTTGGCAGTTCACTGTATATTATTCATGTACTGTAGATCATTAACTGACCACATAGTTAATTTACAGCTCCTCATGGCCTACGTAGTCCCACTTAGGCAAACTCAGCAGCACAGTCAGGTTTGTGTTCCTTGATTGTTCCATTCTGTCTCATCAACTGGGGCAAACACTCAAGGCTTTCCATCCTGATGCCCTCACAATCTCCTGAATCATGGACCACCAACGGTTTGTGAGGCTCAGGGGACTGTGTGTCAGAAATGGTGGCAACCTCAAGGAACTGTCCTGCCTCCCTTCCCATTTACACCCTACAAACGATGGCCATCCAGTACGATACCATCTACTGAAATTTGCAGATGATTCCTCCATCATAGTCTACATTGGTATTGGAGACGAGTCGGAGTACAGGAGGCTCATGGAGGACTTTGGGTTGTAGATGCAATTCAACATCAACACCCAGTGTGCCAAAGAGCCTCTGAGACCAGTCATCATTCAGGTGGAGATGTTGAAGTGGTGTGGAGCTACAAGACCCTGGGGGTTCACATAAACAACAGACTGGAGTGGTCTGACAACACAAGAAGGACCAGAGCAGAGTGGACATGGTAAGGAGACTCTGGCCTTTTGATTTGTGCAGCGAGCTTCTGGAAATGTTCTACCAGTCCATAGTAGCCAATGTGGTGGTCTATGCTGTAGTCTCCTGGATAAGCCATTTGAGCTAAAAAGATGTACAATACTTGAAGAAACGTATCAGGAAAGCCTGCTACGGCTAACCCTGGGCACACTAGAAGCAGTTTTGGAAAAAAGAAGATGGTGGAAAATTTGGATTGTTCTTTCAGTTTGTGGTCTCCCGGGGAAGCAACACGAGCACAAAAGAAGCACAATGCCTGAAAAAAAAAACCTTATCAGGAAAGTCTGCTCCATCACAGGGTGAACCCCGGACACATTGGAAGCTGTTGTGGAAAAGAGGATGGTGGAAAAATTGTATGTCATCCTGAAAACAATCCCTCCATTTCCTCCAGGAGGCGCACTTTTGGAGCACTTTTAGCCACCGGCTCATTCAAGCCTGGTGTGCTAAGAAATGCCTCCCTCCATGACGTTCGGTTGCGTATCTGAAGCTGATTTGTGTATCTGAAGCTGATTTTGGGGAATGTGCTGCAGTGCCACTACCAGACGAGTCCCCAGTTTGAACTTAACGTTAGCATGTCATTCGAACTGCGACATTGCGCCGAATTACTATGCACACGTCTAACTCAAACAGTAATTAAAACAAGAGTACACGCCAAAACCAATCCAGACCTGTCGTAACTGGTCTACAGCTATATGCTGCTCCCCACACACAACAGTGTGTGCATAATCTCTCACTCTTGCTCTATATCACAATTCTAGGAACTTTATGACTGCTCCTCGTAAAAACATATTGAAGTGTCTTCCTCTCAAAGATCCCAGGGTACGGTGGGGGAACAGAATTTTCAACGAATATCTCAAAAATAGAGAGGACAGCAGACATGTATGGAATACACTCCAGCTCCATATGCGCAGAGCATTCAACCATTCAACTTAAAATCTTTTATCGAACGCATTTCTCTTGTTTAAAATTCTTCGAAACGTATCCAGGGCAAGAACCGACCTGTGAATGTTGCAGGCGAGCTCCAGCCTCACTGGGCCACATGTATATACCGTATACACACTGTGATTGTGAAGAAATAACTTGAAATGACTTGAGAACTACCACACCTATCATTTCAAAGTTCCATCTTTGGCCAGGGTTTTTTCAATGATTTCCCTTTCCACAAGTGACTATTTCATAGCCTTTAAAAATCTTTACAATGGATGAATAGTTTTGAATTTTAGATTAGGTACTGCAATAAGAATTAATAAATAAATGTTTTGATAGATATCAACCCATACTATGCAATACTTGTTTATGACTTATTAAAAAGTGTTACTAATGTATGAATTACAGTGTATATAAACTAATCATCCTTTATTCACTCATTTATTTTCCACCGCTTACCCAAGCAGGGGGAACAATCTTAAACGTCTCATTCCCCAGCCACACTTGCCAAAGTCATACTGTGGATCCCAAGGTGTTCCCAGACCATCTGAGAAATATAATCCTCCCAGCTGGCCCTGGATCTTCCCCTGGGGTCTCCTTCAATCTTGTTGCACCCGTAAAATCTACACATGGAGGCGTCCAGGAGGCATGTGTATCAAATGATACCTGGACCACTTCAGTTGGCTTTTCTCAATGTGGCTCTCCTCCGAGCCTCCTCCAGATGTCTGTGCTTCTTACCCCCTCTCTAAAGGAAAGCCCAGCCAACTTGCGGGGAACACTCATTTTGGCTGCTTGTACCCACAATTTCATTCTTTCAGTTATTACTCAAAGCTCATGACTATAGGAAAGGGTAGGGGCATAGATCAACTGGTAAATCGAGAGCTTCATCTTCTTAATCAGCTCCGTCTTCACTGGTACAGACCGGTATGGCGACCTCATAACTGTGCTCGCCTCCCAAATCCGTGTGTCGATCTCACCTTCCCTTTTGCCCCCGTCACTTGTGAACAAGACCCCAAAGTACTTAAACTCCTCCACTTGAGACATCAACTCATATCCTACTTAGAGGGGACAGTCCATCTTTTTTTCTACTGAAGACCATGGCCTCAGATTTGGAGGTGCTGATCCTCATGCCTGCCGCTTCACGGTTGGTCGCAAACGTCCCAATGTGTGTTGAAGCCTCATAGCCTAACTACTAATCTGTTAAGCATTATATGCTGTATTATTCTTCTTCTTCTTCTTTTGGCTGCTCCTATTAGGGGTCGCCACAGCGGATCATCTTGTTCCATAACTTCCTGTTCTCATCATCTTGCTCTGTCACACCCATCACCTGCATGTCCTTTCTCACCACATCCATGAACCTCCTCTTAGGCCTTCCTCTGTTCCTCTTGCCTGGCAGCTCTATCCTTAGCACCCTTCTCCCAATATACCTGGCATTTCTCCTCTGCACATGTCCAAACCAACGCAATCTCGCCTCTCTGACTTTGTCTCCCAACCGTCCAATTTGAGCTGACCCTCTAAAAAGTATTACTAAAAAACAAAAAAAAACCAGACTGATGGGTAATTAATTAATTAATTCACGGAGTAAAAGGAGGCTCTAATCGGGGCGCTCGAGAGACTGAGCGAGGAGTCTGAGTGTCTGGGCTTGCAAGCGTCCTGATAAAAACCAAGATCCAGGCCTTTAATGACCTCTTGGGTACGGCCATCAGCAGTGTGTCTGTCATGCGAAGAGAGCGTCGACCTCGTCGAGAGGTTTATTTACCTCGGCATTGACATTCATGTCTCTGGTGACTTTTCCTATGAAGTCAGCAGATGGATTGGGAGAGCATGGGGGGTCATGAGGTGGCTAGAAAGGGGTGTGTGGTGCTCCTGATATCTGCAAAAGGATGAAGGTCCAAGGCTTTAGACTCCTGGTGCTTCCTGTCTTGCTATATGGTTGCGAGATATGGACGCTATCCAATGACCTGAGATGAAGACTGGACTCCTTCAGTACTATGTCTCTCCAGAAAATCCTTGGGTACTGCTGGTTTGACTTTGTGTTGCTCATGGGGTCCCGAATGAGGCACATTACCTGCGTTGTGAGGGAGCGTTACCCCAAGGGTGATCCAGCTCATGAGATGCTCATTGTTGGGGACCTGAGTGGCTGGACCAGGCCATGGGGTCGCCCACGTAACACCTGCCTGCGGCAGATAGAGGGATCATTTCCGGCGGGTGAGACTGGACTGCGTGTCTGCCTAGGGGGTTGCAAACTGGGATCGTCGTATAGTGGGTGCGGCAATGAGCTGTACCAGTGAATGCTCCCCAACTTGACTTGACTTGGTAATTACATTAGTTCTACATTTCATAAGCATCTTTACTGTGTATGTTTTCATTTTGTACATATTAATGCACTATTAAATATCAATCCATCCATCCATTATCCAACCCGCTATATCCTAACTACAGGGTCACGGGGGTCTGCTGGAGCCATTCCCAGCCAACACAGGGCGGAAGGCAAGAAACAAACCCTGGGCAGGGTGCCAGCTCACCGCAGCACTATTAAATATATACCCACAAAATCAAAACGATGCTAATGGTGTGAAAGAAATCCAGTTGTTCAACTCAACAAATATGTTTCATTGTAAAGACCCCTAAGAAAATCAATTTTGTCTAACAAGAACGTGTCAATTACAGTAACCTGAGTCGGCAAAAAAATGTATTCATTATTATTACTATCATTTCTCTTTGTAGCAGGAGGACATACATCAGCAAATATGACACTGAGGTGGCAAAAAAAGGTCACTTCTTACAAGGTCATTTTTCTTTAAACCACATCTCCAGCATTAGCAGCTTATCGTAAACTGATTTTCTCAACTCCTCTTCCAGCAGCACTTTCTTTCTTCCCTAATATTTTCTAATAGAATATGAAAAACTGGAGTAGCTACTAAAATGCTACATCAGACATGAAGGCAGATAAATTATCCTGGTTAATTCTACCAGATAGTATATTATAAAAATCAGTAGCTTTATTTGTACGGTTAAACAGATAATTCAATTCCAAGGCTTGCTTGAGCAATGCAGAACTCTTAATTCTATTTCATTTCTATAGAGACGTCAAAATGCTTAGATAACTGACAGACCTTCAGGGAATTTGTTTAAGGAAAACCTAATTCAATAATACCCTTAAATGTTGCATTTTTAATTTAAATCTCTTATTGGAATTGTAAAATTGTTAGAAAGTTAGAACAACCCCATGGTCAACAGATTCAGGGTGTGAATTCAATTCAGTTTGTTTTTGTATAACTCTTTTCAATAAGTGAAGGCTCCAAGTGTTGTGATCTGGAAGTCCCAAAACCATAAATATCCCAAAATCTTTTCAAAGGTTGCCCTTTAGGTGGGGAATACAATCAAAATCCCCAACTACATACCAAAAATGGGCCTTGAATAATCTTTATAAAAGAAAAAAATTATTTTAACGAAATGTCCTAAGGGCAAAAAGGAATTACCTGACAAGACAAAGCAAAGGCGAAGTCAAAAACAGAGTACCGGTTCAAAATATCCAGTAATTCACAGGGGGAATAAGCACAGTAACCAGAAGACACACTCCACTCTCTAGCGTGTCTGATAAGAACTGCCAGGAACTATGGGAGGCCCTCCTATATAAAGGCTGGAGGGCAGTTCCTGGCAGTGATTGGCAGGTGGCTCCGCCCCTTGGGGAACCACCTACAAAACACATGGGAAGTACTCAAATAAACACACAGAAT
Source organism: Erpetoichthys calabaricus (assembly GCF_900747795.2). Lineage (NCBI taxonomy): Eukaryota > Metazoa > Chordata > Cladistia > Polypteriformes > Polypteridae > Erpetoichthys > Erpetoichthys calabaricus. The sequence goes on along the minus strand of NC_041408.2, from coordinate 11,231,894 downwards.
AACATACATAATAATCAAAAGAAACATTAATACAAATAAAAGATACAAAATCAGACAAAAAACACAACTTGGAACCCCAGCCAGTGTAGCAATACTGGCTAAAACATTTATGAGAAAATGTAACTACAAACTTTACAAATTACTAAGTACACAATGCACGGGTTCTCAACCTTTATCATGCCATGGCCCGCTTATCAGACTTGCCTGAGGCTGAGGTTCCCCCTACCTAACCCATCCAAAAAATGACCTGAGACATATGCACCACATAGTTATGATAGATAGATAGATAGATAGATAGATAGATAGATAGATAGATAGATAGATAGATAGATAGATAGATAGATAGATAGATAGATAGATACTTTATTAATCCCAAGGGGAAATTCACATACTCCAGCAGCAGCATACTGATACAAAAACAATATTAAATTAAAGAGTGATAACAATGCAGGTATAACAGACAATAACTTTGTATAATATTAACGTTTATCCCCCCGGGTGGAATTGAAGAGTCACATAGTGTGGTGGAGGAACGATCTCCTCAGTCTGTCAGTGGAGCAGGACGGTGACAGCAGTCTGTCGCTGAAGCTGCTCCTCTGTCTGGAGATGATCCTGGTCAGTGGATGCAGTGGATTCTCCATGGTTGACAGGAGTCTGCTCAGTGCCCATCGCTCTGCCACGGATGTCAAACTGTCCAGCTCCATGCCTACAATAGAGCCTGCCTTCCTCACCAGTTTGTCCAGGCATGAGGTGTCCCTCTTCTTAATGCTGCCTCCCCAGCACACCACCGCGTAGAAGAGGGCGCTCGCCACAACCGTCTTATAGAACACCTGCAGCATCTTATTGCAGATGTTGAAAGACGCCAGCCTTCTAAGGAAGTATAGTCGGCTCTGTCCTCTCTTGCACAGAGCATCAGTATTGGCAGTCCAGTCTAATTTATCATCCAGCTGCACTCCCAGGTATTTATAGGTCTGTACCCTCTGCACACAGTCACCTGTGATGATCATGGGCTCCATGAGGGGCCTGGGCCTCATAAAATCCACCACCAGCTCCTTGGTTTTGCTGGTGTTCAGGTGTAGGTGGTTCCATTTAACAAAGTCCTTGATTAGGTCCCTATACTCCTCCTCCTGCCCACTCCTGATGCAGCCCACGATAGCAGTGTCATCAGCGAACTTTTGCATGTGGCAGGACTCCGAGTTGTATTGGAAGTCCGATGTATATAGGCTGAACAGGACCAGAGAAAGTACAGTCCTCTGTGGCGCTCCTGTGCTGCTGACCACAATGTCAGACCTGCAGTTCCCAAGACACACATACTGAGGTCTGTCTGTAAGATAGTCCACGATCCATGCCACCAGGTATGACTCTACTCCCATCTCTGTTACTCCCATCTAAACCACCATGTACAGGATCATCTCCAGACAGAGGAGCAGCTTCAGCGACAGACTGCTGTCATCGTCCTGCTCCACTGACAGACTGAGGAGATCTATGCGAGTCTTCAATTCTACCCGGGGGGGGGGGGGGTAAACATTTACATTATACAAAGTTATTGTCTGTTATTACCTGCATTTTTATTACTCTTTAATTTAATATTGTTTTTTGTATCAGTATGCTGCTGCTGGAGTATGTGAATTTCCCCTTGGGATTAATAAAGTATCTATCTATCTATCTATCTATCTATCTATCTATCTATCTATCTATCTATCTATCTATCTATCTATCTATCTATCTATCTATCTATCTATGTAGGCGTATTACCTGTTTAAAGCAACGTATATAAAACACAACACACCTTATACAACTCAAACAGAAGCGTATTTTACAATGCTGAACAAAAAAATACGTACGTTATCTCTGCAGTGTCGCCCCTACACTCCACCCATCCACAGTGCAAATCCCACCCTTAACACCAATAATTTCACTTTGAAGAATTTGCGCTTTGGTGAACTGCCAATGGCGAGTCTAGAATCCACAACATCGGGCTCAGAGGCGAGCTCTTTGCAACATGAGCTAAACGGCGGGCTCCATCAGTCAGCCGCGCAGAGCCCACCTCTAAACACCATGAGTGGTACACTTCCTAGTGCCGTCAGCTGATCTCTTTGCTGTGTCAGCCCCCACCCATTCTGTGCAGCTCTGACACAGCAGTTCAAATCCCACTGTTAACACCAATTGTATCAGTTTGCAGATTTTCACCATGTTGAACTGCCAATGGCGAGTCTAGACCCCACAGCGAGTTCCTTGCACCGTGAGCTGAACCCTGTAAATGGTGCGCTTCCTGCCGATGTCAGCTGATCACTTTCTCTGTGTCAGCCCCCATTGTTTTCATGCTGCATCGCCACTACATCAGCCAATGCTCTTATTTAAACTGAACAATAGCAATTACCTGAATACTTTCGGTTAGCAGTGCATTGGTGTAAAGAGAATTAGGTTTATTTCCTAGTGATGACGGTAATAAATCGTCCGTAAGCAGCATATTCGGACACAATTGGAGTTATTAATTGTAATCACTTTGCTTTGATCTTATAATGATTGAACTCACATCCGAGTGGTCCACAGTTCAATGGCTTACCCGCTAATTCACAATCGTCCCACGAAAGAAAACAGAAGCGGTGTTTATTATCGGTCAGTGCACTGTTGAAATTGGGAATGTAGCAATGCTCGGGATGTCTATTCAGTTTACGTGTCACATAACATCAAAATTACCGAAGGACGTTTTGATTTTCTGTCAGCATTTTCGAAATCATACATTGTTGTTTGAAAACTGCACACTCCTTTATGCAGGGACTCTGCATTATGCATTACCGCCGCTTGCGGTTATTTGACAGACAGCTCCGATGCACATCTTCAGACGACCTACAACTATTTTTCTCATTGTCACTGAACTACACTATTCTTCAGTTAGTAACGCCCCACCTTTTCATGTTTGTAGACTATTCTATTTTCTGCATGATTTCCTTTGGGTAGATCCCCTTTAAGCTTCTATTCATCCATTAAGGTCATCTGGAAGTAATTGTTAGCGCCGGCAGTTTTATGGTAGCCTGAGTTAGGATGTTTGACTTGATTTGTGAGTAAAATTTCACTCGGTCTTATCTGTCTTTTGCAAAACTAATCTTTGTATGCCTGACAGTATTGAATCTTCTTTTAAGTGCCATCCAGTTACCTTCACCGGATTGCATCTGAAAGACATTGCGTGTTTAATTAACTGTAATTTAATGTACCGTTTTCGGAACGAGGGTTCATTTATAAATAAAAGGAGTGATAGATTTATCATTTTAGCACTCGCTGCAAAACAGACAGTCCTGAGCTAGAGGTACTAATTGTAATAAATTATGATTTAAGTAGGCTAGATTAAAAATAAATAGCCTAATGCTTTTAGGTAACAAGAAAGAAAAACGGCCACCCTCTGTGATGCAGGGCTAAATACAGCTACGTGAAATATGGCCTTTCCACGCACATTAGTTGACTCATACATATTTGCCCTGTGGGCAATAAGTGTTTAATGACTGAGAAAAGCGGAGGTGGGAGAAGATGACCCATCAGCCTCATTTGGCACGTGAACTCGAATGGCTGTGGAGCTCAGCACTTTTTAAAGTTGTTTAAATCTTCTGGGTTGTCTGTTGAGCGCCCATGGCTAAACAAAGGCCACAGGAAAGTCTACTTAATAGCAATTTGGTCTTTTTAGAGCTTTAGAACAATCGGGACGAGAACAGGCCATTCAGGCCAACAAACCTCGCCAGTCCTACCCGCTGAATTCTTCCAAAGTAACATCAAGTCGAGTCCTACCGTCCACCAGTGATATTTCAGTTCTGATATTAATTGTAGTTTTAGTTTTTATTTTATTTCATACTGTAAGATGACACTATATAGCGCCCAAAAGATTGGACACGGGAGGCACGTGTAAAATAAAAGAAATACTTTTTTTTTTTCTTCACCTGTGGGCACACGTCTTCCCCGTGACCCACAGGCAATACAGAATCCCAAGCACACCATTAATCCACCGCACTTTCTCGTCCTTGGCACCACCACTCCTCCTAAGCAACCTTGTCCTCCTCCCACCCGACTCTGGCCACTGAGTGGTGGTCGCTGGCTCCTTTTATAGTTCACCCGGAAGTGCTCCAGGTGCTCGATCAATCTGCTGTGATGAATCTGCTGCCCACACGGGCTCAGGAATCCCAAACACAGCACCCCCTGGTGGTGCCTGCGAGACCCAACAGGGCTGCACCCAAGTCCAATTCCGAGGGAGCCCTGTGGGAAACCGAGGCACTGCCATCTAGAGTCCAGGGGGAGGTATTGCACTGTCCATGGCTGCTCCCCCTGAATATAGTGTGCAGGGGCGTCCTGGCTGGACATGGACGCCAGCCGCCTGCCACACATACAATTCATTTTTATTTCGTTCTAGCTTTCAGTGTAGTCAACCATTTTTATTTTTATTTAGTCCTGTGTTTAAAAATTTAGTTTTTATTTAATTTAGTTCTGGACTTTTTACATAATATGAGTACAATTTTAGTTTTTTTTATTTGTTGCAAGACCACAAACTCCGGCCTACGCGTATTTCAATACAAGTTATGTTTCAGTCAACAAAGTACACTCACGGTTCATAATGCCATTAAACGCAGCTTGACTATCAATGATGAAACAGATCAAGTGGCCTAATGAGCGTAGTCGGCAAGATCAAATGTTTCAACCCAAGAAACCAATCTGTGCAAGCATGTTGCTGTTAAGCCAGTGTTTCAAAACCTGTTGGTGGGGGGGGATTGGGGGGGTGTGTGAAAAAAATGGAAATTGAAGTGGAAGCTGTTTATTGAAACAAGCTTGTTTATTGCAGCATGGAGTATGTGGACTATCGTCTCTGTGGTATTTGTGTAAATGACCGCAAAATCATTCTGCACATAGGGGATGTAATGATGTAGAATACCGGAAGTGTGTGGAGAAACTGTGAGAAAACAATGGAAGGCAAACGCTGATCTCTAAAACAGTAACCTTTAAAATTGTTGCACCCTTGGTAAATGGAGCAAGGTACGCCATTGATTATATGTTGTTTCATTTATTCATCTATTCTGTTTAAAATGTTAAATATCCATCCATCCATCCATCCATCCATCCATCCATCCATCCTCTTCCGCTTATCCGAGGTCGGGTCGCAGGGGCAGCAGCTTGAGCAGAGATACCTAGACTTCCCTCTCCCCGGCCACTTCTTCTAGCTCTTCCGGGAGAATCCCGAGGCGTTCCCAGGCCAGCCGGGAGACATAGTCCCTCCAGCGTGTCCTGGGTCTTCCCCGGGGCCTCCTCCCGGTTGGACGTGCCCGGAACACCTCACCAGGGAGGCGTCCAGGAGGCATCCTGATCAGATGCCCGAGCCACCTCATCTGACTCCTCTCGATGCGGAGGAGCAGCGGCTCTACTCTGAGCCCCTCCCGGATGACTGAGCTTCTCACCCTATCTTTAAGGCCCTCCTCGAACCGCCTCCTTATCGTGGTGGAAGGGTTTGCGTGTCCCAGTGATCCTAGGAGCTCTGTTGTCCGGGGCTTTATGCCCCTGGTAGGACCACCCATGGCAAACTGGTCCTAGGTGAGGGATGAGACAAAGAGCGGTTCAAACCTCCTATGATGAATAAAAACTTTGGACGACGTTTTCCCTTGCCCGGACGCGGGTCACCGGGGCCCCCCTCTGAAGCCAGACCTGGAGGTGGGGCTCGATGGCGAGCGCCTGGTGGCCGGGCTTGCACCCATGGGGCTCGGCTGGGCACAGCCCGAAGAGGCAACGTGGGTCCCCCTTCCCATTGGCTCACCACCTATGGGAGGGGCCAAGGAGGTCGGGTGTAGTGTGAGTTGGGTGGTGGCCGAAGGCGGGGACCTTGGCGGTCCGATCCTCGGCTACAGAAGCTGGCTCTTGGGACGTGGAAAAAAATGTTAAATAATGTATGTTTATACTTTTCGTTTATAGTTTTTACTGTGCTCGTGATGGTATAACAATGTTAATAAAGACGTGAATAAAGATAAAGGCACCAGTCTTCATGTTGATTCTATTAAATTAATTCATTTCAAATCATTTCAAGACTCACCTAGACACGTGTGTAGATAGGCCTGTCCGCCCGTAAGCAAACATCATAATTCAAGTTACAGTAATCCCTCACTTATCGCGGGAGATAGGTTCCAAGGCCGACCACGATAACTGAATTTCCGCGAAATAGGGACACTATATTTAATTATTTAACGTGTATTTGGACGTTTTTAAACCCTCCCTGTATTGTTTACAACCCACCATTTACTCTATTAAAAACAGGGACAACTGCTAAGCAATATGAAATCGGTAGATAAGTTTACACTTACTGCATAGCGAAGTACACGTAGCAGCTTGTAGGCGGTCATGACGTCGTCGACCTTGTTGCAAAGATTCCTAAAGCAGATTCCATCCAGACTACTGCCTTATCACGTCCACTTGCAACTCGTTTTGCACCCTGGTTAAAGGACACTGCGGCTGTAGATCTTATATGCTTTTCCTCCTTTTTAAATAAAAAGAATCGATGTCCTGCAGCGGTGTAGCTGTTCCCTTCCTTCAACATATCCAAAACTTTTACCTTTTCTGCAATCATTTGCATCTTCTGTTGGTGCTTGGACACGGCCCCTGAAGCATTAGCACGTTAATGATGAATGAGTGAGATGAGACTTCCTGGTTAATGCAACACTCCGTCGCTGAGCCAATCAGCAGCACACAGGAACTTAACTGCGTGCTCTGATTGGGTAGCTTCTCAGCCATCCGCCAATAGCATCTTTTGTATGAAATCAACTGGGCAAACCAACTGAGGAAGCAAGTAAAAAGACCCATTGTCCGCAGAAACCCGCGAAGCAGCGAAAAATCCGCGTTATGTATTTAGATATGCTTACATATAAAATCCGCAAAGTCGTGAATCCGCGAAAAGTGAACCGCGAAGTAGCAAGGGATTACTGTACAACTCATCCCTCTCTCTTACCGTTGTACGTCACTTCTGTAATCGCTAATATGTCAATTGTTGTTTTTTAGAAATAAGAAGTGATAGTATTCTTATGATTATTTATAATATTTGTAATTACATTTTTATTATAATGGAATGGAATCATTTAAAATGTAGAATTATTAAAATTAGTAAAAAATGTCATGAAATTTAATGAAAACCGAAGAAATGTTTGAATTTTACGTACTCTATATTTTATCACATGGATTTTAATGTTAAATGTGTCACATGTGTGGCTATATATTTTGTTGATTAAAAAATATTAGCGATGCCCCAGTCTGATCCAGACTTAAGCATTTCTACTAATAGAGCCTTCCCAAATTAAAATTTAGTGTTGTTGGATGGATCTCATATTTCCCGCCCCCCCACCCCCCTTTTCTACCTGGAATAATTCTGCACCCCCTGCATAATATAAGATAGATGAGAATAACTCATGATACAACTAACAAAGGTATGATACTCATGCAGTGTCGCGGTATCCTATCATTTTTACTTCCATAAGATTTGCATGTGTTCGGCTAACTTCGATGAAATATTTGCAATTTATTTTTTTTAAGTGCTTTAATAACTGTTAAAATGCCTTGTGTGGTTTTTGGTAGTAATTCTAATACCAAAAACAAAGAATAAATTATTTAATTATTTTTTTATGTAAAGAAATGATTAAATATGTTTTAATTTTTAAAAATCTTATAAACGAGGACACCAATGAAGTCAATGTGCGCGAGACGAATGTATTTTCATATGACAAATATTATACCGCTTTTAGTTGTATCATGAAAATAACCCAATATGCAGTAAATTATTTAACTCAATTTGGCAATATTGGCTACGCTGTGGTGCAGTCATGCCGCATTATCACCTGATCTACTGTTACCTGAATGTTCGCGACAGATACCGATACGTCTCTCACTTTAAAGTAGGCACATATTAGTCATTAGATCTATGCCTTAGAAATGTTTTATTTTAATTTTAGTTATAATGCATTCGTTGTGATTATATGCTTGCAAATTTAAATTTGAAATTAAAATGTAAAAAATTAATTTTGATGTCTTGTTCATTTATTCAATGCCCCCCTTGTACAGCTTCAGCGCGCCCCACAGTTTGAGAACCGCTGGTATAATCAAAAATCTGAAAATGTGCATAAAAACTTTAGGGTGGGGTCGCCAAAAAACCTAATTTGAAAAAATGGGGCACACATGGAAAAAGATTGAGAAACACTCTGTTAAGATTTAGACGAGCACGTATTTCGAGAGATTTGTTCATATTGTAATGACGTCCATCGCACAGACAGCCACACAGTGAAAATATTCGCTCGATGAACGCCTGTTATGCTGGTGCTCAGACAAGGCCCTCAGCCACTGGCACCAACAGACTGTAATGTTGCTTAACTTCTCTCTTTCGCTTCTCAACTTTAGTCTTGTTTTCCTCATCTAATGCACTTAAAATCGTTGGATAATGTCGAGCTAAATAAGCCCTCAGATTCGTAGTATTCTCCCAACTAGCTAAAAACCGCACTCTTTTTCTTCTTCTCGCATGCTACATTTGTTTTCCCACACGTTACTTTCTCAATTTCTATTTCAAACTCGCCATCGTCAACTACACGTGCTTACTGCTTCAACCCGACGAACCAAATGTACGCAACAAACAAACAACGGCCCTTTACGGAAGTTGCCCCATGTGACTATAGTAGGCCCAAGTTATAAGATCACCGCATAGTAAACAGTGCAACGTAACTGAACGCTCAGGGAGACCTACAAACAACCCCTCTGCACAAGTGAACCAGATTGAACGAAAATGCTATTGCTGTTTTTTTCATTTTTACTCAATTTTCGTTCTCGTTTTAGTTTGTTCACATATCACAAATTTTTACTTTTATTTAGTTTTAGTTTCTCTGTTTGCCTTAATTTCAGTTCTCATACTTGTAAATCAAAATAACAATACTTTTAGTTCTAGTTCTCGTTTTTGTTATCACAACTTGATCACTTATTCCAGGTATCTGTGGTTCTTTGCATGAAGAAAAACTTCCTAATATTTGCGTGAAGTTTACCCTCAACAAGTTTCCAACCGTGTCCCGCGTTCTCGATGAACTCATTTTAAAGTCACCATCTCGCTCCACTGGACTAATTCTTTTCATAATTTTAAACACTTCAGTCAGGTCTCTTTCCACATAACTCACCCCCTGTAGTCCTGGAATCAGCCGAGTCCCTCTTTTCTGGGTTTTTCCAGTGCTGTTATGTCCTTTTTGTAGCCTGGAGACCAAAACTTCTTCTCTTTCACAAGAGGGAGGGAGAGGCAATCGGCAAGATGAGCTACAGAGTTTTCTTTCAAAATGGCCGACTCCCACAAATAGTTTTTTATTTTTTTTTTATTCCTTTCTAAAACCACGTGAATATACTATTTAACGATATTTCTGTTACCTGAAAATGTGTATTCATTTTCAATAACAGTCTTGTATCGAAAAGTGGGCGTATTTGGGAAGTTAAAGCCTTTTTTCATGTTTGGAACCTGGTACCCTTCAGCCCCAGTGTAAACTGAAAGAACAGACAAGGTATTTTTAAAATTTATAAAAAAAAAAAAAACGCTTCACTATAAAACACAATTTTATGTTGCAAATTAATATTTACCGTGATAGTAAGAAAATAGGTTTGACTTGAAAAATACCAAACGTATCTTTTAATTGCCAATTAAAAAATGTCTCCAGTGTGAGAGTGGGCCTTGTGGTAGATTAGCTCCCTGTCATGTTTCTTGCCTAGTGCTGCTGGGTTTCTCTCCAGCCCCGCTGCAATTCCTAATTTTATTTAGTAGATTTGAGAAAAATTTGGGAAAAACCGTACAATAAACAAGGCATTGTTATCTCTACATATAAAAGGCAAAGCCCTCGCTGACTCCTCACTAATTCTCCTTCTTTCCATAAAGGTGGCAAGCTGAAATTTCGTGTGCTCATTTCTTGCAGCGTACTTACAAAAGTTGTGTATGTCCTATTGTAACACCCAAGGGGGGGAAACAGGTGTACCCCCCCTAAACTGTATATATAGATAGGGGACACTCTTCCTCACTATTTGTGTGACTTCCTATACGTAGGAAGCTCAAATTTCCCATGCTCATCCTTTACACTGTACTTACAAACGTTAAGTAAGTTTCATTTCACACTGTGCCCCGTAACGAACTTTCAAAAACAACATCTTCTTTTTGGCAGTTCTCACCATTATGCTGTAAGGAATTTTCGGAACTGACCCTTTCCTTTTGGCGGTTTCATTCCCAGAGATCCACAAGGGCCGCCCCTGGTCCCCCTTTCTTTTTCCGCACGGCCGCTGTCCACGCACCTACCCCACGTGGTTGGGTCCATGCCTGTATACATTAATGACATCCCGCGCTTGTGTGCCTCCTCACTCGCTTCCTTACCTTCCTCAGCTATTCATCGTGCTCACCACTTCAAGCCTGTTATTGTTCGCCTTGCTTCATGTCTTCCTGCTGGTGACTCCTGCCTTTTCATTTAGTTTCTTCACACTCTTAATCCTCCATGCATGCCTCCGCATACTCTACTTTTGACGGTCGGCGCACCAATTATGTTACTACGAAACTTACAACCACTAAACTTTGTAACGGCACCAGGCCTCAGATCAGATCTCTGCGCAAGAACCGCTTTGTATCTACCGTCTTCACTGGACCTGCCTCAGGGGAGACTGGATTTATTCCTCACATCCCTTTTATGCCCTCTGACCTCCCATTCCAATTCAAACGCCTCCAATTTCCAGTAAGGGTCTGCTTTGCTATGACAATAAATACCTCACAGGGCCAGACTCTAAAAAAGGTCACCACTGACTTGACACAAGATTGCTTCTCACATGGCCGACTGAACGTTGCCTGCTCAAGAGTGAGCTCAGCAGACAGCTTGGTCATTTTACAGCCTGAGGGCGTCCTTTACAAAGAGATCCAAATATCCTAAAAATGGGCATTTCTCATACACGACCATTTACAATCATAAATGAAACTCTTTACAATCATCAGATTCACTCTCGGGCAGCACAGTGGCACAGTGGGTAGCGCTGCTGCCTCGCAGTTGGGAGATCTGGGGACCTGGGTTCGCTTCCCGGGTCCTCCCTGCGTGGAGTTTGCATGTTCTCCCCGTGTCTGAGTGGGTTTCCTCCCACAGTCCAAAGATATGCAGGTTAGGTGCACTGGTGATCCTAAATTGTCCCTGGTGTGTGCTTGGTGTGTGTGTGTGTGTGTGTCCTGTGGTGGGTTGGCACCCTGCCCGGGATTGGTTCCTGCCTTGTGCCCTGTGTTGGCTGGGATTGGCTCCAGCAGACCCCCGTGACCCTGTGTTCGGATTCAGCGAGTTGGAAAATGGATGGATGGAAATTCACTCTCAATACTGAAATAAGTCTACGACAATTACATTGACAATCGTGTTACATTATTTTTAAAATGTTTCATTTTCTTTTACATAATTTCTTCAACACACTACTTCTCTGCTGCGAAGCGGCGGTATTTTACTAGTGGCATATAGAACAGAAAACAACAAAACAATAAAAGAGAATAATAGAAATGGGAAAATGGTGGTTTCTTGTGTGAAACACTTCTAGCTCTGGGCACCGACTGAATGCTTTTTAGGCCGGGATAGGCCTCAGCTTCTCTGCAACTTGGGAGTTTTTTCTTGTTTTCTTACGGAGTCAAAGCTGCGGCACTGTCAAAAAATAAGGCCTGTCAAAGCCCACTGGGGCCTGTCTTGTGTGAGTTTGGGCTGTACAATAATCCCTCACTTATCGCGGGAGATTCCAAGGTTCCAAGGCTGACCGCGATAACTAAATTTCCGCGAAGTAGGGACACCATATTTATTTAATTATCTAATGTGTATTTGGACGTTTTTAAACCCTCCCTGTATTGTTAACAACCCACCCTTTACTCTATTAATAACAGGGACAACTACTAAGCAATATGAAATCGGTAGATAAGTTTACACTAACTGTATAGCGAAGTACACGTAGCAGCTTGTAGGCGGTCATGACGTCGTCGACCTTGTTGCAAAGATTCCTAAAGCAGACTCCATCCAGACTACTGCTTTATCACGTCCACTTGCAACTCGTTTTGCGCCCTGGTTAAAGGACACTGCGGCCGTAGATCTTATATGCTTTTCCTCCTTTTTAAATAAAAAGAATCGTGGACTCATTTATGCTGTAATGGTGTCTGCAGCGGTGTGGCTGTTCTTTTCCTTCAACATATCCAAAACGTTTACCTTTTCTGCAATCATTTGCATCTGTTGGCGCTTGGACACGGCCCCTGAAGCAATAGCACGTTAATGCTGAATGAGTGAGATGAGACTTCCTGGTTAATGCAACACTCCGTCGCTGAGCCAATCAGCAGCACACAGGAACTTAACTGCGTGCTCTGATTGGGTAGCTTCTCAGCTATCCGCCAATAGCATCTCTTGTATGAAATCAATTGGGCAAACCAACTGAGGAATCAAGTACCAGAAGTAAAAATCTGCGTTATATATTTAGATATGCTTACATATAAAATCCGCAAAGTCGTGAATCCGCGAAAAGTGAACCGTGAAGTAGCAAGGGATTACTGTACTTGAAACAAATTGTTCTTGTTATAGAAGATGGATTAATGGGTAGATGGATCATCCTATACTTTGATTAAGTCAAACTACACATAGTCATTTTCTCGACGGCCTGCCTACTTTCCCATTTTGCATGAACCTCAATGATAATGCGTCCCTCTCACCCCTTTCCTCTTTTCCAGCCCAAACGGTCATATCTCGGGTCAGACGACTACAGTATACTCTCCAGCAACCCATCTGACCGTCACACACTTCTGAGTACTGGTCAGTTCTTAAATGATGCAGTTTTGTTCCAACTTTCCCTGGTTATGTAAGTCAAGATCCTTCAAGTCATGATTAATGGTTTTGTGTTCATGTTTGATAGCCACACGTGTCGCATTTTATTAAGGCATGTCATGGGTGTTGAAGTACAGGGCACAGTATGAGTGCCTAATAAAAGGGTAACATAGTGGTGCCATTCTGACAGTCAAGCTTGCTTTGTACTTTTGGTTCATGGCCAGCATTCACTGGAATGTTTACCCGGAATCTGCTTCTTCGTCAGTCTTACTTTTCACAATAATTTGTGGAATTTCATGTCTGGTACACCCGGCACAGTTTGTTCTTTCTCTCGGTGAATCTGGACCAGGTTAAAGGTATTGGACAGCCCACCATTAAAAAGGAAAAGGATACAGACCAAAGGAAAGAAAAAGAAGAACTGAGGCACGGAATGAGAATGAACAGATAAGCTTATCTCCCAATTCCGGTACCAGGCTGAAGGGTTTCACTTTCTCAAACATTAAACTGCACAGTTTTGAAACATCAAAACCAAGAGAGGCAACTTTATGCCTTTAATGGCGTATCTAATTAAACGTAGACATGCTGCTATTGTTTAATCAATTCTCTTGATTCACAATCTATTGCAGTGTCATTGATTTTTATTACATGAAAGAGACACCACATGGCATTTATCCTTGGGGTTTTGATCAAAAATGCTCTAAACTTTTAATGTCTCTGGAATGATAATATCTCCATCTATCCAAATTAGCAGATGTACTCTTAATTAGTCACAAAGGCATAATGTTAACAATATATTTATATAAAACAGCAAAAATTTAAATGTCAATGCCAGCATGCATAGCCCCATTTATTGAACCTCCCTGTTTTGAAATTATTAAAGATTTGTTCTTTTTAGGAATGATCTGTCCTGAGGTTTAGCATCATCTTAATAAAAGGGGGTTATGTTTCAATTCAGGTTTCATAAATATGCCAGACAGGCCGGACTTAACATCAACACCTCCAAAACCCAAGTGATGGGCATAAACTCCATTCCCACAGCACCCATCCAGGTAAATGGAGCAGCACTCGAGTTTGTGGAGGACTTTACCTACCTTGGCAGCCTTATCAGCAAGGACAGCGCTGTCCATAAAGACATTCAATCAAGGCTGGGAAAGGCTCAGGGTGCCTCTTCCCAACTCCGTTCCATCTGGCCTAAAAACAAAGATGCTCCTGTACAGTAGCAACATAAAGTCTGTCCTCCAGTATGGTTCAGAGTGTTTAGCGTGTGGTCAGAACAGACATGAGGAGACTTGAGGTCTTTCACAACAGATGTCTCAGACGAATCTGCCAGATCTTTTGGCCCAACAAAATATCAAACCAACAATTACGTAGGAAGCTCAAATTTCCCATGCTCATCCTTTACACTGTACTTACAAACGTTAAGTAAGTTTCATTTTGCGCAGTGCCCTGTAACGAACTTTCAAAAATAACATCTTCTTTTTGGCAGTTCTCACCATTATGCCATAAGGAACTTTCGGAACTGACCCTCAAGAAAACAAACAAGAAAACAAACAGTCAATGCATCACCAAGGACATTACATTAAGACGCTTAAGATGGCTTGGACATGTGTTAAGGATGGAGCAAAACCGCATCCCAAGAGTGGCCTTAAGATGGACACCACCTGGAAAAAGAAAAACTGGAAGACCCAAAAAACACCTGGCGTAGAATGGTGGTACAAGAGCTTCAAAAGATGAACCTGTCATGGGGAGAAGCACAACATGCTGCAAAGGACCGCAGGCGATGGAGGGAGCTCATTGAAGCCTTATGTCCCACAAGGGACAAAGAGGATTGATTGATTGATCGATGTTTCAATTGCTACTGTATAAAGAATAAACAAAGTCTCACCTAATCTTTTGCTCTGGACCACCAGTAACATTATTAACAGGAACTCAGTGCAATTTTACAAAACAAAAGTACCAACCCAAAATATCTGCAGTGTAGGACTTGGAACAGAGTGACTAGCAGAGTCCCAGAAACAGTTGGGATGCTAACCCATCCACCCTGTTGAATTGCGAGGCAGCAGAAATAAGCAAAAAACTTTCAAGAAATAAACAGGCGCTCTGTCGCAGTAACGTACAACAAAAGTACGGCCAATCCGCCTCCGCTTCAGTCTGTCAAAAACACTGGTCACAAGTGAGAGACGTCACCGTCCGGAGATGGTCGTTTTTATACTGTATGTTCCAGATTGGAAGGGGTGGGGCCTTTTGAAACGACAGGGGCGTGGCCAGTTCATCCTGCTGGGCTGTCTTCTCTGAGCTGCAGAGGGAACAGACAAGGCAGCTAGCAAACAGCGCCCCCTCTCCTTCTGGAGTGGTACTGCATACCTGATCAGGGCCGCCAAGGTGTGACAATGCATAGCAGGTCAATGTATACTAATCATGGAGTCAATTATCAATAATGCGACTGTCAGTTTAGCTGTTATATGCATTCAGAAGAATACACAGAATCTTGTCTAACCATTACACAGAGTAGCATTTTAGAACTTTAGAATATTAGAAAAACTGGCCAAC
This sequence comes from Erpetoichthys calabaricus, assembly GCF_900747795.2. Lineage (NCBI taxonomy): Eukaryota > Metazoa > Chordata > Cladistia > Polypteriformes > Polypteridae > Erpetoichthys > Erpetoichthys calabaricus. The sequence goes on along the minus strand of NC_041408.2, from coordinate 11,216,514 downwards.
AAAACCCGCCGTCATTCCAGCATCACAGGTGGCTGCACAGGACTTTGATCTGGTGGTGGTGGTGGTGCACAGAAAGTAGACATTAGTAAAGAGTGCAAATCGCTTAACAGTATGATAATCTTTTAAGCACCTTGAACATGGGAAAGGCGCTATATAAGTAAAACGTATTATTATCAGGAGTACAACTAAAATGTAGCTAAATTAAAAAATGTTTTTTTAGAAGTTTTTTAAAATGTTCCACGTTATTAGTCTGGCGAATGTCAACTGGTAAAGTATTCCAGTTTTTTGATTGGGTAACAGCACAAAGGTCGCCTCACCATTTCTTTCAAGCTTGGCTCTTGGCAGTTATAAGCAGGCCAGCATTAGAAGATCTAAGGTGACGACTACTACATTAATTTCTTCCAGCTATAAGCCTCCACATTTTTCACATCTCCTGTTTTTGAAGACTGAAGAATGTTCCGGTTACACGATTTACCATTATGCTGGGCAGACATAGTTAGCAACCACGGTGTACAAATAGCTAACAAAGACAGCCATTACTTGGTTGATTTGGTGGTGGTGACATTATTTGAGGACTGCAACGATTAATATGTTTTAGACGTGTATCCATTTAGTGTACCATGTAGGTTCTGATTGGAGGGTTTTCCATTCGCCTAGATTTGAGGTACAGTGCATCATGTGACTGTGATTGCCACATGAATTACATCATCGCATATAACTAGAGGGACCAACTCTTCATCAGCCAATTTCGGGATATCAACATTAGGACACAATCATATAATCATATCAAAATCATATAAGGTACATCAAATTACAAAATACCTTGTGACATCAGTGTATGTTCATGTCGCTTCTTGGCTATTATAAATACATACAGTGGGTATATTCACGCATATTCATTTTTATAATAGGTATGTTAATAAATTTGATACACATAAGTAGGAAAGTAAAATGTGTATTCATTAGTCACCATTTTGAAGCTCTGATCTCTTATTAGTCAAACACAATCAAGACAAGAAGCGCCTGGCAGGCTGACACACACACAACATATCGAGAAAAGCCATCTTCAAACATGGGAGATATTCACAAAAAAGCAAATGATAGTTTCACACTGGGTAACAGGAGCCCAAGGATACCAGGAAATGTCGTCTTCAATCATGGAAAGATTTGCAAAATATAAATGATGTTTTCAAACCGGGTAATGAGAGTCCATATGGGTTCCGAGGAAAGTCGTCTTCAATTATGGGAAGATTTACAAAAATACAAACAATGTTTTCACATCGGGTAACAGGAACCCATGGATACCTAGGAAAGTCATCTCAAACATGGGAAATATTCACGTAGAATACAAATGACGTTCTCACACTGGCTAATGGGAGCCCAAGGACTCCAAAGAAAGTCATTTTCAATCATGGGAAGATTTGCAAAACTACAAACGAATATTTCACACCGGGTAACAGGAGCCTATGGATACCATGGAAAGTTGTCTTCAAACGTGGGAAGATTCGCAAAAATACAAACAATGTTATCACACCGGGTAACAGGAGCCCATGGATACAGAGGAAAGTTGTCTTCCATCATGGGACGATTTGCAAAACTATAAATGAATGTTTCACATCAGGTAACGGGAGCCCATGGAAACCATGGAAAGTCATCTTCAAAGATGGGAAGATTTGCAAAAATACAAACGATATTTTCACACCGGGTAACAGGAGCCCATGGATACCATGGAAAGTCATCTTCAAACATGGGAAGATTTGCAAAAATACAAACGATGTTTTCACACCGGGTAACAGGAGCCCATGGATACAGAGGAAAGTCGTCTTCAAACATGGGAAGATTTGCAAAAATACAAATGATGTTTTCACACCAGGTAACAGGAGCCCATGGATACAGAGGAAAGTCGTCTTCCATCATGGGACAATTTGCAAAACTATAAATGAATGTTTCACATCAGGTAACGGGAGCCCATGGATACCATGGAAAGTCATCTTCAAAGATGGGAAGATTCGCAAAAATACAAACGATGTTTTCACACCGGGTAACAGGAGCTCATGAATACAGAGGAAAGTCGTCTTCCATCATGGGACAATTTGCAAAACTATAAATGAATGTTTCACATCAGGTAACGGGAGCCCATGGATACCATGGAAAGTCTTCTTCAAACATGGAAAATATTCACCTAGAATACAAACGATTTTTTCACACTAGCTAATAGAATCCCAAAGCCACAGAGGAAAGTTGTCTTCAATCATAGGAAGATTTGTAAAAATACAAGTGATGTTTATCACACCAAGTAATGGGACCCCATGGATACAGAGGAAAGTCGTCTTCAATTATGGGAAGATTTGCAAAAATACAAACAAATTTTTCACACCGGGTAACAGGAACCCATGGCTATTGAGGAAAGTCGTCTCCAAACATGGGAAATATTCAACTAGAATACAACCGATGTTTTCACACTGGCTAATAGGAACCTAAGGACACTGAGGACACTTGTCTTCAATCAGGGGAAGATTTGCAAGAATACAAATAATTTTTTCACACCAGGTATCTGGAACCCATGTATTCAAAAAAAAGTCATCTTCAAACTGGTGAAATATTAACCTACAATATAAACGATGTTTTCATCCTGGGTAATGGGAACCCATGGATACCAAGGAAAGTCATCTCCAAACATGGGAAATATTCACCTAGAATACAACTGATGTTCTCACACTGGCTAATGGGAGCCCAAGGACCCCGAAGAAAGTCATTTTCAATCATGGGAAGATTAAAAAAACTACAAACAAATTTTTCACACCGGGTAACGGGAGTCCATGGATACCCAGGAAAGTCGTCCTCAGTTATGGGAAGATTTGCAAAAATACAAATTTTCACATCGCGTAACAGGAAACCATGGATACCGAGGAAAGTCGTCTCCAAACATGGGAAATATTCACCTAGAATACAATCGATGTTTTCACACTGGCTAATAGGAACCTAAGGACACTGAGGAAAGTTGTCTTCAACCAGGGGAAGATTCGCAAAAATACAAGTAATTTTTTCTCACCGGGTAACTGGAACCCATGTATTCCGAAAAAAGTCATCTTCAAACTTGTGAAATATTAACCTAGAATATAAACGATGTTTTCATCCTGGGTAATGGGAGCCTGTCTACCATTGTTGGCTGGCAAAAATAATTGACAGGAGGCGAGCAACATGCTTCGAAAGGACAGAGCCTGAGCTATATGGGAACACGACTGAGTGTGGAAATGCTGGCCAAGACAGACTGAGACACATGAGGATGCTGAAGAAAGGTGCAAGAATGAACCCTGAGGGTACACACATCAAATATCATGTATTTTTAAATGTATTCTGTTACTGTGACGTAGCTAGTTTTGTATATATGTGAATGCATATTCCAAGTCTGTGAGCACCTTAGTTAAAGACAGGAGGGTATGATGAAAAAATACAAACTAACAAATAATTAAAATACTGCGGTGGGTTGGCACCTTGCCCGAGATTGGGTCCTGCCTTGTGCCCTATGTTGGCTGGGATTGGCTCCAGCAGACCCCCGTGACCCTGTGTTCGGATTCAGCGGGTTGGAAAGTGGATGGATGGATAATTAAAATATGCAATGAATAAAAGAATCATAACACTGAAGGAAAAAACTTACAGTTGGGTGAAATCACTTTTTTCTTTTATGGTAGCCTTTTTGAATGTAGGCTACTTATGATAATCAATAATGACTTACTGCACTGGAGGTCATTCAAGCAGATGATACAGAAAGCAAAATAATTTCTAAATATTCACTTTATTTTTCCGGATGATTCGCTGCAATGAGGAAATCAGGGTGGCCTAAAGTTACAATTTATTTAAAATTGGCTCAGTTCTCTGATATGGGCTAAGTTGTGACTCCTATACAGAAAGCCTGTCCCATTGTACCCCGTTAAAGTAATAAGACGGACTGATACTCCATTAGAGAAGAAAATTCAATTCAGACGGAAGCATGAGTTTTTGTTAATATAAAAGATAAATTGTTGAATAAAACATAGAATTTAAAGCACAGATTTTTTTTTTTAAATGGAGTAATTCTAATATCGTCAGGTTGCATTTCTCCACTTTTGTGCAAGGTATGCCGCCCTCAGAAAACAACTGATTTACATAAAAAGGGTATAGAATCAAAAATTCGGTATCAAAACTCGTCCTTTTCCCGTTGGATGGATAGATGAATAATTTGAAATTTAGACTATTAAATCAAATTACAGTTACGCGCCGATTTTTGGCCAACTGAATTGAGGCGATTAGTACCTACGGCCAAGGGCCATAGGAAAACAATAGGGTAATAATATTCTAGAAATTGATGCTGTAATATATCTTTTATTATTATTATTATTATTATTATTTCACCTGGTCTCATATGTTTTCTGACTCTCGGAGGGTCCTTCAAGGTTTTTTTATATCTGTGCTGGTCCGATAATTCTTATGCATTCGGCCCGCACAACCTTTTTAAATTCATTGACGACCCACCAGCAGCTACTTACCCTTGGTAAAATGAGCCCCCCCCCCCCCCTTAGTGAAATGAATTCAGTTAGAAATGGGACAACATAACCTGCAGTGCTATTGATAACTTAGGCGCCCCACCATGACCCACTCACCACTGCAGCACAGTGGTTGCGAAACGCTGTCTTTGACGGACTTGAAGGTCAGTTGGTGCTACTCCATACCCACAGTTAAAGTATGCTCACCGATGACCCACACCAGTCCCACGTAGCCTAAATTGCAATGACCTGTAAGCTTTGTAATTGACATACGGCCATTTTGACATTTGGCCAAATGGAGCAGTAAGATGGCACATGACTGTATATGCTAAAAGAAGAATGCTTTTTCTTTCCTTCCGTTCAACATTTGTCTTTGACCTGAACAGCTCAGCTCTCCCTTCATGCATAGTTTACTGCAGCATTTCCTCACCTGTGGGCCGTGGCGGGATTACAGGTGGGCCGCAGCTGACCCTGGATGAAACCCAGCTCAAACCACTCGATCGTACTCGATTTACAGTGGCAGCTTTGCGGCTGACTCCACATGAAAACCCACCCACCAGTCTAATGACCACGCTACATCACAGCAGCCTATCATGGGCGCCCTGATGATTGTGTTCGATTCACCAAGAAGAAAAAGCATTGACAATAGCACTTGGTTCATACGACAGTATTCAGGATGGACGATGTGAACGTGTCAGTGACGACTATTAGCAGAAGACTTCATGAACAGAAACACAGAGGAGGCCACACTGCAAGATGAACACCACAAAAACAGGATGGCCAGATGACAGTTTGAGAAAAAGGACTTCAAAGAGCCTGCAGGATTCTGGGAAAAGGTCTTGTGGACAGACGAGACAACGATGAACCTTATCAGAGTGATGGCGAGAGCAAAGTGTGGAGATGACAAGGAACTGCCCAAGATCCAAAGCAGACCATCTCATCTGGGGGTGTTATGGCTTGGGCATGTATGGCTGGCACAGGTCCTGGCACACTTCTGTTCACTGATGATGGAACTGCTGACGGCACAATGAATTCTGAGGTGTGTAGAAACTTCTGATCTGCAAACTCACTGGATGGCGCTTCATCCTACAACAAGATAATGAGCCAAACAGACAGCTGAGGCAACATGGGGGTTTGTCAAAGCTAAAAAATGGAAAATTCTTGAATGGCCAAGGCAGTCACCTGATTTCAATCTAACGGAGCAGGCCTTCCATACACTGAAGTGAAAACCTAACGGGACAAACCCCCCAAAACAAGCAGGAGCTGAAGATGGTGGCATTAGAGGTTTGGCAGAGCATCACCAGAGAAGACCCTCAGCCCCTGGTGATGGTTATGAATGGCAGAGTTCAAGCAGGCATTGCATGCAGGGATATGTGACCAAAGTCTTCAATATGACAACAGCTTTAACAGACCTGCCAGTGCTGTGTGCCAAACATTATGGGAATGGGAGTTTGGGGTCGAATAGAAAAAGTGTTGTGTGACAGAAATGTATACAAATCCCCTTAAATGAAAGTCTGCAATGTGCACTTTAACCGTGTAAACTAAGGAAAAAAGTGTCTTTGCCCCCAAACACTATGGAGGTTGTTGTATACGTTGTCACGCAGGCGCGTCTGTGGATCACCCTCAGGACTCCTCTAAGGTATGTGATACCACCCCGAGTCCACTGTCGCTAATCATGTCCTCTTCTATGCCTTCCACAGAACTGGGAAGGTCTGACTCCGCCCCTTCTGTTTTTTCACCTATATGTCACATGGTCGACGAAAGGAGGCGTCACAGCACAGGACGTGGAGCAATTAGTGTGATTGACCGAAATGGTCAGAATGATCTGAGGCCCAGTTTGGCTACTTTGTTTTCATTTGCTTCTGTTGTGATGTGAGATTTAACATATAACTTGATAAACATTTTGTATGTCTTTATTTGTAATTTAGGCAAAGCAATGTAATTTAGTGATAAATTAGGGTTAGGGTTAGGGTTAGGGTTTTCCAAAAACAAAATGGCAGAGCTCACTGTGAAAAATGCTGAGTTCACCACGGGCGATTTTTGGGCACACGTTAAGGTAAATTTTTGATGAATTGCCACAGTATGGTAAACCGTGATCTTGACTTCACAATGACTGATATGAAGTAAGTAGCAACATGGGAGGATGAAGTTAAAGGAAGCAGAACAGTACTCATAGTTTGCCACTTTTAGTTGAGTGGGGCTCTCAGTGGTCTGTCCTCTCTGCTGCGGGCCTCTCCAGTCATATTAAATTCAACAACTGGTACCAATTATGGCAAAGGACCCTCATCAGTATGCACTGTGGGACTGTTGTACGGCAGTGAGGATGGAGTCTGCCCGCTTCCCATTCTTATTATCCTTCAGTTGTGATGCAGTTGTTCGAAACATCTGGAGGACTTAATCAGAAAACACTTTTCATTTTTATTGTCCCAACGGACCTTATCACTATTACTTATATTGCTTGAAGACTACGGTTAGAAAATGAAGGTGAATTATTTGCAAGTTTTTATTGGGCGTGATTCAGGGTTTCCTATGGTTGCTATTGCATGCCTTAGGCTGGTTATTTAAAGTATGGCTCCCCCAGCACACATTCTGGGAATGATCACACAGGGGATGAATAAAAAGCAAACACACAAACACATACGTAAATAAGAGCTCAAACCCTCATTTCAAGGCCTTGCTCAAGTTAAAACCTGTTTCTCTCACTTCCAAAATGAAGCTCAGAGCCGTGCTAGCTTTCTGTCACTCAGCCTTCAACAAGGCGTCCAGTAGACGGATGTTATGTGCTAATTTATATGAAATGACACATCATATATGATACATGCTCCACCACTCGAGTGACTTGTCAGGGATCAAAACCTATAAAGCACGAGCTTGACGTAATTTGCTGCATCCATAAATTCTTAGCTAGGAAAATATGACCGACCAAGAGGACAGTTTAATGGGCTGTGAACTGTGGGGAAAAAAATGACGCCGCCATCCCTGACACCTGATTCTGAACAGAAGCACCGTGAGCCCAGCTCCATGACTCAGACTGTACGTAGTCGGTGTGCTGTGTACTCGTATTGTTGGGTACTCGGCTCTGCATTGCATTGTACAAATTAAATGAATAAATCATTCTTTTTCAAGCACATTTTAGTCTGCAGAAACAGTTCAAATCCTCTTATTGCCAGAAGGGATCCTACTCCGTTGGGCCTTTGAGCAAGGCCTCTTAACCTGCAAATTGCTTCAGGGGTGCTGTATAATGGCTGACCCTACGCTGCGACCTCCAAAGTTCATGCGAAAAGACACTTTCTCCTCGGGAATTAATAAAGTGTACCAAAATAATAAAAAAAACTGTTCTGGAATCTTAACATCAGGTGTAGCAGAAAGTAAAACTTAATAAATCTTCAATCAAAACTCATCTCTGTGCCTATCCTCTCAGGATTAACCCCTTAACCGCCCTCTGCCGGATATATCCGGCATCGTAGCTTTATTGCTGACGCCTTACTGCCGGAATTATCCGGCACATTTGCCTGTGGTTATGTGAATGCCTGGCGCGTAGTATAACTGACAGTTTGGCGTGGGTATTATTACTACGTTGTATTTCGACAACTCTGCGCTTGTATTGGCCGATCACGTGATGTGATTCGAAAGTGAAAGCTGTGAATATGGCGAAACGCAAACTGACTTCAAGTGAGGTTTTGCAGGCGATTTTGGACAATAATTCTGATCATGATTGTAGCAGTTCTGAAAAAGATTTTAGTGACAATGATGATCAGCAACGTGCGCTGCATAATACTGTGAATGACGACGCATCGGATGATGGCGATGAGTGGGTGTATCCCCAGCATCTGAACTGGACTGCTGCCCGTTATCTGAGCCAGATATGAAAGATCCAAACCGTGACCGCTCGTTCAAGCTACGTCCTTTGATTGACCATTTATTTGAAACATTTCAGCAGGTATTTCAGCAGGTAAATACTGCTTGAATAAATGTAAAGTAAAAAAACGAAAATTGTTCAGATTTCTCCTGGCATGGGGAATATTTAGGGAGTTGGCGGTTAAATGGTTAACAGAAGAGCGTCTTCTTCAGAGCTGCTCTCCTGCAGCCTCACATGCACAAAAAGAGGCTCAAAGTGAGCAGTCGTAACAGGCAACAAAAATGGATGGAAATTCACCATAGAAAACGTGACTGCGGGACATGCGGATGTTTAAATACTCTGACCGAGGGGTACACAATGCTTGGGGCAAACAGGGAAATGACGACACCCTCGATCAAGTAGGGAAAAGCAAAATGATGACACATAATAATTCATATCACCGAGTCGTTAGATAGTATCTATCTATCTATCTATCTATCTATCTATCTATCTATCTATCTATCTATCTATCTATCTATCTATCTATCTATCTAGCCAATCCTGCCAACTACGCTATCTATCTATCTATCTATCTATCTATCTATCTATCTATCTATCTATCTATCTATCTATCTATCTATCTAATCCTGCCAACTATGCTAAAACATCTATCTATCTATCTATCTATCTATCTATCTATCTATCTATCTATCTATCTAATCCTGCCAACTACGCTATCTATCTATCTATCTATCTATCTATCTATCTATCTATCTATCTATCTATCTATCTATCTATCTATCTATCTGTCTGTCTAATCCTGCCAACTATGCTAAAACATCTATCTATCTATCTATCTATCTATCTATCTATCTATCTATCTATCTATCTATCTGATCCTGCCAACTACTCTATCTATCTATCTATCTATCTATCTATCTATCTATCTATCTATCTATCTGTCTGTCTGTCTGTCTGTCTGTCTGTCTGTCTGTCTATCTATCTATCTATCTATCTATCTATCTATCTATCTATCTATCTATCTATCTAATCCTGCCAACTATGCTAAAACATCTATCTATCTATCTATCTATCTATCTATCTATCTATCTATCTATCTATCTATCTATCTATCTAATCCTGCCAACTACGCTATCTATCTATCTATCTATCTATCTATCTATCTATCTATCTATCTATCTATCTATCTATCTATCTATCTATCTATCTGATCCTGCCAACTACTCTATCTATCTATCTATCTATCTATCTATCTATCTATCTATCTATCTATCTATCTATCTGTCTGTCTGTCTGTCTGTCTGTCTGTCTGTCTGTCTGTCTATCTATCTATCTATCTATCTATCTATCTATCTATCTATCTATCTATCTATCTATCTAATCCTGCCAACTATGCTAAAACATCTATCTATCTATCTATCTATCTATCTATCTATCTATCTATCTATCTATCTATCTATCTATCTATCTATCTATCTATCTATCTATCTATCTATCTATCTAATCCTGCCAACTACGCTATCTATCTATCTATCTATCTATCTATCTATCTATCTATCTATCTATCTATCTATCTATCTATCTATCTATCTATCTATCTATCTATCTGATCCTGCCAACTACTCTATCTATCTATCTATCTATCTATCTATCTATCTATCTATCTATCTATCTATCTATCTATCTATCTGTCTGTCTGTCTGTCTGTCTGTCTGTCTGTCTGTCTGTCTATCTATCTATCTATCTATCTATCTATCTATCTATCTATCTATCTATCTATCTATCTATCTATCAGGTGGTGGTCATCTGATGGAGAGTGACAGTGCTTTAGAGTGACTCTTCCCTTTACGTGTGTCCATCATACTGATGCTCACCCCTTCTGGTGACTCTCCGTACCTCAGGGCAGTTCAGTGGCCATTCTGTTCCCTTGCCTGCGACACGACACACTGAAGTGGTCCCCGCTGACCACATTTCCTAAGTCAGACTGACTGTGTGGGCCACCGCTAAGCCGGCCTGAGACGTAACATACCGATGTCTGCCTCACTGTGCCTCAGAAGCTCCTTTCATTATCTGCAGGCCCATTTTGGCACATTGCGGTTTTAGAGACATAACATTCATGTAGTCTGGTCAAGCTATGGATGTCTGAACGTACAGTACCCAGCATGCTTTAAGGCCCTGATACATGAGATAGAATGCCATGAATTTAAAATGTAAAAATCAATAATCACAAGTGAGTACCTTGCAATTTCCACCAAGGTTCCCGTTGTGGTCAGCAGCAGAAAGTTTCTCTAAATTGTAATTAACGTTTTCGTCCTTGAGGGAGTTTCTCCGAGTGCTCTCACTCTCTTCTTCTAACCAAACAAATTTACAGTATTTGGAGAATACGGCTGCTCCAAAAGCATTCAAAATAGGACAGTCCTCTGACAATGGCTTGAAAATGTGCATATCAAGCAAGAAACAGACGTCACGGATTCTTTTTCCATTTTTGACTGATTGTGTGCCTTACATACAGTATACAGTACCTAAAAAAAATTCACCTCCTTGGAAGCTTTCACATTTTATTGTTAAACAACATTGACTCGCGGCGGATTTAGTTTGGCTCTTTTGACATTGATCAACAGAAAAAGTCTTTTTAATATCAAAGTGAAAGCGGATCTCAGCAAAGTGATCTAAATTAATAGTAAATATAAAACACAAAAAGTTGATTGTGTAAGCATTCATGCCCTTTATTATGACACACTGGTGCATCCAGTTGGCTTTAGGCATCCCATAATCAGCTCAATGGTGGTTGTCTGTCTGGGAATTCAATTGACTGCAGTATAAATCCACTTGAATATGGAAAGGCCAACCTGTGGTGAGTCAGTCTGGGGGCTGAACCTACAAAATGAAGAGAACCCCCACACTTGAGAAGAGCTCATCAACTGCAGCTAACTCTGCTCAAGCCCGGCCCGTACTTGAATGGGAGAACAACCAGGAAAAGAGGTGTTGGTGAGACCAGCAGGGGGCGCGTACCCTGTGGTCTGAACGTGGAGGCCAATACCCGAGTGCAGTGACGGGGAGACAGTGTTGTTAAAATGGCGCCATCATTCAGATGAGATGTCAAACCCAAGGGCATTACTCTCTGTGGTCATTAAAGATCCCTGGGCATTTGTTGTAAACAGGAGGGTGTATCCCGATGTCCTGGATAAATTGCCCACCACGGCCTAGTCATTCTGCCCCCCCTAATCATCCCCTGTCTTTTATTGGCTAATCTCTCTCAGCACTTCACCACCTAACAGCTCATGTGTGGTGAGTGTACTAACACAAAAATGGCCGCCGTCACATCATCCATGTGTGTGCTGCATATCAATGGTGGTTAAAGTGGCCCACCACTCACTGAAGTGCTTTGAGTAAAAAGATAAGCGCTATATACATGGAAAGAATTATTATTATCATTATTTAAACAACACAACAAGCAATTCAGTGAAAAGGAGACTAACAAGAATCAAGTCATGGGATAGAGACAAGAAAATATCCACGTCATTAAATGTCCAGTTAACTCAGTCATAAAGAAATGGGAAGAGTATGGCAGAGCTGGAAATCTAATAGATCGGACCAACCACAAAAACTGAAGACTGTCAGAGAAGGAGAACACCAAGAGACCGATGAGAACTCCAAAGGAGTTACAAGCTACAGTTACTAAGAATGGAGGGACCTACATTGTAAAACAGCACAGTACCAGCGCTTTGGGGTTTTGGTACCGGAAATAAATGTCAGCTTTCCTCTCCTCACCCCATTTTGACAATTCATTATTGCAGTTGTGGAAACCCATCCATTTCGGAGACATCATAGGGGACCTCCCCATCTCCTCTAAAGGGTAGTTGAAGTAATGAGAAAAGGGTCTGAATACTTTCATTAGTGTGAGATCTCCATTTTTAATTTTTAATAAATTTGCAAAAATGTCTAAAATATTGCTTTTGCTTTGTCATTCTGTAGTATTAAGTGTTGCTTGATGAAGGAGAAAATTAATTTAAATGATTTTACCTGAAGGCTGCAGCATAACAAAATGTGTAAAAAGGAAAGGGGTCTGAATACTGTGGATGGATAGATAGATAGATAGATAGATAGATAGATAGATAGATAGATAGATAGATAGATAGATAGATAGATAGATAGATAGATAGATAGATATTTTTTATTTTATTTTTAAAACCAAACTTTATTTAATAAACACAGGAATAAATGAAAACAGTAAACCAAACTCAATCTTAAGTCTTACAGAAAACATGTACACACATTCCTATTGATGAATATTCAGTTTCAAAACATTACATACTCAAGTTGTTCTTGGAATAATATATATATATATTTATCTAATCCCTCCCATTGTTTCCACCCTCCAATCCCACTTATCCTAAGTATTATTTATAATCTCAATTTATAAATAAGTAAAAACACCAAACTCAGAGCACAAATTGTGAATTATTATCATCAGCACATTTACAAAGTACATTATTCACGTACCACAATACCTTAAACTGTGCTAAATTATTTGTAGACTTATAAAAATTAAAATCCACTAATATTCTACTTTCACACACTTTTCTAAAAAAGACAATAACGTCTTCAATCTCACTCCCAGTAATCTTGTTTTTACGGGTCTTCCATATTGATAGTTTTACTTGCCCGATAATAAAATTAGTTAGGTTCATATTTTCTCTGGTGTGTTTTGTAATTCTCACCCCAAACACAAACACCGTGCTATTATACGGGACCCCCAGCCCTTCTACTATTCTTTCTATGACAGTAAAGAAGGTCTGGAGTCTCTCACAGTACATAAAAGCATGATAAACAGTTTCCCTCAGACCACAAAAAGGACAGCAATCAGAAACCCCCGGACATATCTTATATATAATTTGCCAGTCTCCTCACTCACTCACTCACTCACTCATGTCCGTCCGAAGCCGAATGTGCAGTCTCCTTCTGCGCACGTCGCCTTCTGCACATGTCCGATGCCGAATGCACAATCGCCTTCTGCGCAGCTTTCCAAAAAACCTTACGAGACCGACATCACGGCAGGCGGCAGATTTACGGCCGCGAAAATTCAAAGAGAAAGGCGACTTCGACCAACATTGCGGCAGGGTCCGTCCGAAGCCGAATGCGCAGTCGCCTTCTGCACATGTCCGAAACCGAATGTGCAGTCGCCTTCTGTGCAGCTGCCCGAAAAACCTTACGAGACTGACATAGTGGCAGGCGGCAGATTTACGGCCGCAAAAATTCAAAGAGAAAGGCGACTTCGATTAAAGCTCTAGAGGCCTGAAAGGCGATTTCGACTACAGCTCGAGGCCTAATTACGCATTCATTCAATACACCTATATCAGGTTTGTGGGGCTTATACTTACTATTCCACTCGTGCCCGTTTCATCTTACGTTGTCGAAATGGGCTCTTTGTCTAGTAATCGATAAGAAGGAGTTCACCGCTAGTATCCCATGCACCAACCTCCACTGCAGGTCTCCAACCCTACTGGCCAATGGCGGCTTGAAAAGGCACTATATATTACAAAGATAGATAGATAAATAGATAGATAGAAAAGGCACTATATATTACAATGATAGATAGATAGATAGATAGATAGATAGATAGATAGATAGATAGATAGATAGATAGATAGATAGATAGATAGATAGATAGATAGGAAAGGCACTATATGATAGATAGATAGATAGATAGATAGATAGATAGATAGATAGATAGATAGATAGATAGATAGATAGATAGATAGATAGATAGATAGATAGATAGATAGTCCCTGGGGTATCCCATAAACAACAAGCCTGACTGGTCTGACATCACAAGGAGGCCCAGAGCAGACTGCACTTGCTAAGGAGACTCGTATCTTTTGATGTGTGCAGTGGGCTGATGGATATGTTCGTTCTAAAAGTCCATAGTAGCCACTGTGGTGGTCTACGCTGTAGTCTCCTAGTTAAGCAACCTGAGCTCAAAAGAAGCACAAGGCCTGAACAAACTTATCAAGAAAGCCTGCACCTTCACAGGGCCCAGACTGGACACGCTGAAAGTGGTTGTTGAAAAGAGAATGGTGGCAAAATTGGATGCCATCATGAAAAATGCCCTCTAGGAGGCGCTGTCTTGGAGCACTTTAAACCACAGGCCCACTCCACTATGGTGTGTTAAGAAGCGCCTCTGGGGGTCTTTTCTGCCCACTGCTGTCAGGCAATTCAATGCTTCCACTCGATGTACTTGTTAAGTTTATTTTTATTGATTGATTGATTGGCTGTATTATTTATCCTGTAAGTCTGTATTCTTGTTTATTATGCTTCTGCTGCTGTTTGCTCCTAAATTTCCCCTTGGGTTTAATAAAGTTTATCTAATCTCATGTAATCTAATCCAATACAAACTGGTGGAATAAAACTGTTAAGTGCCCACATGTTAGTAAATAACCGTGTGCCATCACACCCTCCCAACCCCCTAGCCCCACCCCTCCGCTCCATATGCTTCAACAGAAGACTTGTGCCACTTCTGGTGCCCGCTCTGAATTTCCCTCGTGACCCCCACTTTGAGAACCACTGAGTTAGACTAGACATTTTTATTGTTTTAAATGAAAGCGCTACATTTTTATTTTTAAGAACTTTGAATACATCATAATATTTAAAAGAAGTCCTGATGTTATTTTTTTTTGCGTCATAGTGATGTGTCCCCTCCATTCTCTTAGACCCCCGTAAATCCATTCATTAATGCAGCCCTGGGTATATTGAGTGAAATTGAGTAATGGTCTTATTCAACACTTTATAAAAATTTAATGGATTAATTAGAGCTTATGAAAAGAGGTAGAATGAGGTAATATTTCAAAGCACACGCGGCAGTAGCTGTGGTCAAGCTGTGCTGGGCAGTCGTCTCTGACAGCTGAGTAATGACAGTTGTCAGCTTCTGTTTGAGTCAGAATTTCAGGAAGCTCTGCTGAGTATCTTAGGTGATTGCTGTACGACACATATTAAGTTTGACACCGTTATTAATGCAGGATATTACAAGGACTTATTCATGATTTATCCAATTTATATTACCTTAGTGGCCTATTCGTAGACTTTTATGGCTCCATCACTGAACCTTCTTTCCCAATAGCACTTGTCAGGTATGGAAAGACTTACTGAGTGACAAAGCTGGGTTTCTGGGTACTTTTTGGCTAGAAAAATACGAGGGGGAGTCAAGCTAAATTCGGAAAATGGGATTTATTAGAACATGGAACACATTTTAACAAAACTGATGATGTCATTTCTCAATGTCGTCTCCACCCTTCTTGATGCCCTTGTGCCACCCTGCCTAGAAGTGCCTGGATTCCAGCAGAATTAAAGGTTTTGTCTCGTCCTTGCCACCACTCGTGCACCTCACTACATGCAGAGGGGTACTACAGTCACTGGTACACTTGTTGGAGACCAAGGTGAACCCTGCTATTTGATCCAAGTGGTGGGGACTGCTGTCTCAAGGACAAGACGATGCCCACCAGTCCGTCCAATTACACTGCTAAGAACGCCAAGGCTGGTCTGAAGTTTGAGGTATCGCCACATCCTCCTTATTTGCCAGATTTGGCACAGTGTGATTTCCATCTTTTTGGACTGCTGGGTGGTCATTGATTCAAGACAGCTGATGAGTGGTTGGCGAGGACAAGACAAAACCTTTTATTCTGCTGGCAAGGGCATACAAAGAGCTGACAACAAAGAATTGTCAGCTCAGTAGCACAGCCACCAAGACTGAAAGTGCCTCCTGCTATCTAGGCATATTGGGTAGCTCGATTTCTAACAAGAAGAGCTGCCATCTATCCAGGTTATCCAAAGGCTTCCTTTGGTCTTCATAACACTTGTAAAAACATCAGCAGATGGCTTATCTATCTTTGTGCTGTGTGGCAGCTTGACATGCTGGTAAATTGACTCGTTAATATGAAAGATTCAGCAGTCATATACTAAATATGGACTATCAAGAGAAATGAGTCTCAATGAATCCACCTCAGACCTCCCAAAAAAGTGAGGTTTTGTTAGTGGGTGACATTGCAGAGATGAATAAACCCTTTACTGATGCTTTGCAAGTGTCATGGAAGACCCAAAGACATGTTTGTTAAGGTCTCGTTATGTAGGAGTAATGAGTAACTGACGCATCTGTGCAGTAGCTACACTAAAGTGTTACCTTGAAACTGGCTAAAAACATTTAAGGTGGTCTTCTACTCTATAAAGGCATAAGCAAGTACAACGAATTCAAACAAAATTGCATAAAACAATGACCCATATTTTTATTCTTCTTTTCCTTCCTACAAGAATTTGATTACACTATCTTATCTAGAAAGCGATACCCATGAGGGTCCCGAGAAGAACTGAAGTTATTTTCATACATGCCAGCTCCCATGTGATCTCAAAATGGCCTGATCAAGCACTGCTACTAAGAACAGAATGCAATACTGATAACCTTCTGTAATTTGTCTTGTCAGCCTTCCTGGTAACAGGATGTTCTTTGTGTTTCGCTGCATTTGTACGGCATGCTCTGACCAAATTACACTCCCTCCCTCCCTCCCTCCCTCTTCTCGGTAGTACAGCTCGTGACAGGAGCAGACATTCCTTCGCCGTCAATTGTAATCATTCCTTTACTGATTATTAAGGAACATTCCACAGTTGCCTATGAACTGCATACAAATTGATCTGACAGAACGGGATTACTTGAGGTAAATTCATTATTATGATTAGACGGAGGATGTTGCCTTATAGGATCATGCAGGTACATTTCTCAAGCTAGCTACAGTTTCTCAGCTCATTCAGCACTCTTTATATAGCAACTTTCTTGTTAAAAAATTCCAAGTAATTACAAATGATCTGTTCTAACAAGTGAAACAAAACGATTAGGTGGAATAGTTTTTGTATAAACAGTGGCCAAGTTAGCTGTCTTGCACTTGTACCGCTACAGCTGCCATCCCCGTACAATGAACTCTATCCTGGGTCCGCTGCTCTCTTCGATCTCCATGCTTCCGTTAGATCAGATTATCTCAAGGCATAACGTGAGCTACCACAGCTATGCTAAGGACACACACAACTGTATTTATCTATAGCGCCTGATGACCCCGACTCTCTTGATTCACTGACACAATGTCTTACTTGTGTTTCTGAATAGATGAGTAGTCATTTTCTCAAACTAAATAAGGAGAAAACAGAAATTTTAGTGATTGGCAGAAATTGATATAATGAGGGCATTAGAAATAAACTTGATCCATTAGGATTAAAAGTCAAGACGGAGGTAAGGAATTTAGGGGTAATTATTGACTCTGACCTGAATTTTAAATCACATATTAATCAGATTACTAGGACAGCATTTTTTCACTTCAGAAATGTAGCAAAAGTTAGACCCATTGTAACATTACAAGATGCTGAGAAATGAGTTCACGCTTTTGTTTTCAGTCGACTAGATTACTGTAACGCACTCCTCTCAGGACCACCCAAAACAGACATCAATCGATTGCAACAAGTGTAGAATGTAGCTGCTAGAATCTTAACTCAGAAAAGAATTGACTTTAAAATACTGCTTATGGTTGACAAAGCCTTCAATAATATGCTCCATCCTATATTTCAGAATGTCTTTCACCTTACACTTCTAATCATAACCTTAGATCTTCTGCTTATAATTCCAAGAGCTAAACTTAAAAGAAGTGGTGAGGTGGCCTTCTGCTATTAGGCACCTAAAATCTGGAATACGAGTTTACCAATAGAATTTCACCAGGCTAATACAGTAGAGAACTTTAAAAACTGCTAAAAACACATTATGTTAACATGGCTTTCTCATTGCTTCATTTTAGCTTAATCCTGATGCTCTGTGTATTCAATTAATTATCATTATCTTTCTTGGTGGCTGTGAAATCCGTACTAACCCCAACTTTCTCTGCTGTTCTTTTTCCGGTTTTCTGTGGTGGTGATCTGCGCTACCACCACCCGATCAAAGCACCATGCAGTCCCTACATTGATGGATTAAAGGCCAGATGTCCACATGACCATCATCCTCAAGTTCTTCCATGTGAACCCTGAATACACCATCACTAAGAGAAGAACAGAGGAGAAACTCTTCATCATTATGATGCACACAGTCTATCTATATAATAAAACACTAAGGTGTGTCTGAGTGTGTGTGTGTGTGTGTGTGTGTGTCTGTC
Organism: Erpetoichthys calabaricus; assembly: GCF_900747795.2. Lineage (NCBI taxonomy): Eukaryota > Metazoa > Chordata > Cladistia > Polypteriformes > Polypteridae > Erpetoichthys > Erpetoichthys calabaricus. Next base: position 11,197,957 of record NC_041408.2, on the reverse strand, counting down.
CAGATCCTACAAGCCATTTGATTAATCTGATCGGTTAGTTTCACTGTGGTTTCTTAGTCAAATGTGATTGAGACAGGAAGTATCGGGCAAGAGAGGTTGACGCAATCAAGGAAAGACAACTTTGAGAAAGGTGTAGGAGGCACACTGAGAGTCACCTTCAAAGATGGGAAATATTTGGAAGAATGCAAATGAGGTTTTCACACTGGGGAATGGGGGCCCATCTACCATTGGTGGCAGTCAAATAGCAGGCTGTAGCTGAACAAGGCTTCTTAAAATGACTGAGTCCGAGAAGCAAGCTTTATGGACATTCAAATGACAGAGGAAGCGAGGATACTGAGGGAAGGCGTTGGACGAACACTGAGGGTACACGTAAGGCAAGACATATCAAATATTTTTTTAATAAATTCTTATCACCTACTTTCAACAAGTAACGCGGCTAGTATCAATAAAGAGGATGTTATGATTAAGACAGGGTTCCTCCCCGGTTTGTTTGTGCTTCATTTTGTCTTCGTCTTGTCCTTTTCCTTATTGCTCATTGTTTTCCATTATTTTTTTTTTATAATATTGTTCTGTTCATGTGTTATTTGTCTAAATATGTAATATCTGTTAACTTCATTCTGTTTCGTTTTATGGCAGTTTCAATGTATGTTCTCAAATGTTCTTTGTATTTTGTGGGTGGTTCCCCAGGAGGCGGGGCCACCTGTCCATCACCATTGAATGACTGCACCCAGCCCTATAAAAACTTATGGGAAATGCAGTCCCTCGCCATTCCTCGGTGGTTCAGAGAGTTCTTATTTGGATTATTTGCTTCTTTGTATTTACTTATTTTGTGACTTCTGCTTCTTTCTTACTGATGCGGATTTCAGATTTTTGCATTTGGGATTTTTTTTCTGATGACTTTATTTTTTGGCAATATCCTTTCGCCTCCTTTTTGATACTTCTTCAGTAGCTTGTTATTTTTGCAGTTTCCCCTCTGGTGGGCGGTATCCCTGTTCAAGCCAAAGTTTTAAGGCATTCCCTCTTGTCTCTTTTGAATTTTGCACTTAGAAAGCTTGTTCTTCATTTTGAGGCCTAGACAGGCCTTCCCATTTTCCTGGGGTCAGGCTTCCCTGGGGTGAGACCTAAATTGTTACAGGCCAGTTAGAACTCTGGCCTGTATTTTGTGGGTCTTTTTAAAGGCCATACCTTTTTTCCATTTTTGTACTGCATTAACCATTACAAAAGGGCACAAAATAAAAAAATAAATAAAATAAAATAAGTAGGCTGTAACTATTGGCACTTAAAAACAATTCCAAAAGTATATAAACTGATCTGATTTGCTGCAGTCTACCACATCACCATTATTGTAAGTGGATTTGAGAATATATTTTGCCGCTATGGTTAATATGGAATAATACATTTACAATATTGATATTAATAAAATAAAATATTTGTCATTTCACAGATGAATAATTCTTTGTGATAATTCTCTTTGTCAATAAACAATATAGGCTATGACTCATCACTGATTCTTCTTTTATGTTTGAAGTGAATGCTTGAAATCCACGCTATCCCATCCTTTCTTTTCTGGATATTCATTCTACAAAACCAGCAAATGCGACGTTCCAAGTTTGCTGGACTACAGAAAGTCACACACACAAAAGACGATATAAAAGTTTTGAGAACAGAAAGAGAGTCTACCACAGGGAATCCAAATCGCTTCAGAGAAGATCTCAAAACTTTATACATACCCATCAGTTGGAAATTGCCTTCATACAAGGAGACGGCAGCATGTGAAATTAGTATGAGAAGAAAAACCAATTTGATATGTAAACATCCATCCCATCCATCCATTTCCACCGCTTATCCGAGGTCGGGTCACAGGGGTAGCAGTCTAAGCAAGGAAGCCCAGACCTCCTTCTCCCCGGCCACCTCCTTCAGCTCCTCTGGGAGGACCCTGAGGCATTCCCAGGCCAGCCGGGAGATATAATCCCTCCAGCGTGTCATGGGTCTGCCCCGTGGCCTTCTTCCAGTGGGACATGCCCGGAACACCCCCCCAGGGAGGCATCCAGGGGGCATTCTGATCAGATGCCCGAACCACCTCAACTGACTCCTCTCAATGCGGAGGAGCAGCGACTCTACTCCGAGTCTCTCCCGGATAACTGAACTCCTCACCCTATCTCTAAAGGAAAGTCCAGCCACCCTGCGGAGAAAACTCATTTCGGCCTCTTGTATCCGCGATCTTGCTCTTTCGGTCACTACTCAAAGCTCATGGCTTTGGGTAGGAACGTAGATCGACTGGTAAATCGACAGCCTCGCCTTTTGTCTCAGCTCTCTCTTCACCACGACAGACCGCTGCAGAGCCCGCATTACTGCGGATGCCGCACCGATCCGTCTGTCGACCTCCCGCTCCATTCTTCCCTCACTCGTGAACACTCATGATATGTAAACAATTCACATAAATAGAATACCACTGCATGTTTTGTTGATTCTGACACAAACGATACATTTTAAGAATAATTGCTATCAGAAGTGTGTGGGTACCGATGTTTAAGAATAAGGGAGATGTGCTGGACTGTAGTAACTGCAGGGGGATAAAATTGATGAGCCACAGCATGAAGTTATGGGAAAGAGTAGTGGAAGCTCGGTTAAGAAGTGAGGTGATGATTAGTGAGCAGCAGGATGGTTTCATGCCAAGAAAGAGCACCACAGATGCAATGTTTGCTCTTGATGGAGAAGTTTAGAGAAGGCCAGAAGGAGTTGCATTGCGTCTTTGTGGACCTGGAGAAAGCAGATGACAGGGTGCCTCAAGAGGAGCTGTGGTATTGTATGAGGAAGTCAGGAGTGGCAGAGAAGTACGTAAGAGTTGTACAGGATATGTACGAGGGAAGTGTGACCATGGTGAGGTCTGCGGTAGGAGTGACGGAGGTGGGATTACATCAGGGATCAGCTCTGAGTTCTTTCTTATTTGCAATGGTGATGGACAGGTTGACAGACGAGATTAGACAGGAGTCGCTGTGGACTATGATGTTTGCTGATGACATTGTGATCTGTAGCGTGTGGCACCCGGCTGGGGTTCATGCCCGGACGGGATGCCCAGGAGAATCGGAGGAGGGCTTGTGCCTCCTCCAGAACACGAGGGGGCATCCTCCCTGGTTGCTGTGGGGGCCACGGGTACAGAGCTTGGAAGCTCTACCCTGTAGGGGCCCGTGGTCACCACCAGAGGGCGCCCCGATGCCTGGGGAGCCCTGGACCTCAGCACTTCCGCCACACCTGGAAGTGCTGGGGGGAAGAGGATTGTGGACACCCGGAGGACTTCCGGATGTACCGCCAGAGCTTCCGCCACACAGGGGTGTGGCTATGGAAGCCCTCAGGATGCACTTGGAGTCCTTCCGGGGTGAATAAAAGGGCCCGCCTCCCTCCAGTCAGGGGCAAGAGTCGGGAGGAGTAGGATGGAGCTCAGAGGAGAGGAGTGGAGGCGGACCTGAGAGACTGAAGGCATTGTGTTGTGTGGCCAAGGACCAAGGGGTGATTGGTGCTGTGGAACCGGGTTGTGCTCACTATAATTGTACATATTAGTGTAAATAAACGTGTGGTGGACTTTAAAATGCTCTCCGTCTGTCTGTGTCCGGGTCATCTTCCACAAGCGTTAGTAGGGAGCAGGCTGAGGAGACCCTGGAGAGGTGGAGATATGCTCTAGAGAGGAGAGGAATGAAGGCCAGTAGGACCAAGACATAATCCATTGTGTGTGAATGAGGGGGAGTTCAGAAGAATGCAGGATGGATCCATGCTTTTGTGTTGTTCAAGCCAAATTCTGACCCTACCATCCAAAAGTCACAGCAGAAATCAAGGCTTGTCAGGCCAGGCAACGTTTTTTTCCCATCTTCCATTGTACAATTTTGGTGAGCCCGTGTGAATTGTAGCCTCAGTTGCCTGTTCTTAGCTGACCGGTGTGGTCTCCTGCTGCTGTAGCCCATCTGCTTTATGGTTTGATGTGTTGTGTATTCAGAGTTGCTCTTCTGCACACCTCAGTTGTAACGAGTGCTTATTTGAGTTACTGTTGACTTTCTATCGGTTCGAACCAGTCTAGCCATTCTCCTCTGACCTATGGCGTCAACAAGGCATTTTTGTCGAGAGAACTGCAGCTGACTGGATATTTCACCCTTTTCAGACCATCTTCTGTTAGCCCTAGAGATGGTTGTGCGTGCAAATCCCAGTAGATCAGCAGTTTCTGAAATACTCAGTCTGGCACCAACCGCTATGCCAAGTTAAAAGTCACTTCAATCACCTTTCCTCCCCATTCTGATGCTCAGTTTTGAACTTCAGTAGGTCGTCTTGACAATGTCTATTGGCCGAAATGCATTGAGTTGCTGCCATGTGATTGGCCGATTAGATATCCGAGTTAACAAGCAGCTGAACAGGCATACCTAATAAAGTGGCCGGTGAGTGTATACGAGGGGGGACCCAAAAATAACCGGAATTTTGTTGTTGTTAGGTTATTTATTTATTTCCAGTTATTTTTGGGTCCCCCCTCGTATATATTTAATTTTCATGCAGAAATATGCTATAATTTGAAAGCTTGAAGGAAATGAAGAAAATAAATACAATAAGTAACATTTCAGTAGCACCAAGTAGTCTGTGAAACATCCTGCTTACTACTGGTAATGAAACAGACGTCTTCTCCTTCCTGGGGTCATGGTGGCAGCCCTCTTGAAAGTGAATGATGGAATGTTGCTATTGCATAATAACTGTGTTTCTGTAGAGAGCTGACAAGGTCACTTTCTGATGTGGCTCCACAGACTGATGATTTAAACCACAGGCGCTTAAAAAAAGGCTGAAAAATATGAAAGTAACGTACATTTAGCTCAATCATTACAGTTTGAATAGATTGTCCTGGAACTTAAATAAAGTGCAGAGGATTGTAGAGTGCAGGAAACCATGTCAGCTGTTCACTGGAAGAGACATTATCCTGGATATTGTTTGGGAGACATTATTTAAATGCTCAGAATGTAAGGCAAAAAGCTTTATCACCAAGCCATGGATGACTGTCACCTCATGTATTCTCACTTTATTTTTTACTCTCGTGTTCAAAAAGTAATTGTCGTGAAAAAATGCCCAGTTTTTAGTGTTTTCTGGATTTTTTTCAGGAATGGAAGAGAGTCAGAGCCTCTCCTGGTGATAATGGACACCATGTGGGAACCAGTCCTAGATGGGGCTTCACACCATTGCAGGGCACACAACTTAATAAAAGTACAGTTTTGGTCTCCAGGCTACAAAAAGGACATAACAGCACTGGAAAAAGTCCAGAGAAGAGCGACTTGGCTGAGTGCAGGGCTGCAGGGGATGAGTTAGGACGAAAAATGAATCCTTAAACTGCCACAAATGGCTAGAGTCGGTTCCTAATGCAATTTGCCAGTACACCGGATCCAAGTATTTTCACTGACATAAATTCGTTGAATGTCGCAATCGGCTATAGTCGGTTTCCAGTGCAATTTGCCAGCACGCCAAAGCTGAGAATTTTCGGCAACGTACATTCATAGAACACCGCAACCGGCTAAAGTCGGTTTCCAGTGCAATTTGCCAGCACACCGGAGCCGAGTATTTTCAGCGACATAAATTCGTTGAATGTCACAACCGGCTATAGTTGGTTCCCAGTTCAATATGCCAGCACGCCAAACTGAGAATTTTCGGCAACGTACATTCATTGAACGCCGCAACCGGCTAAAGTCGGTTTCCAGTGCAATTTGCCAGCACACCGGAGCCGAGTATTTTCAGCGACATAAATTCATTGAATGTCACAACCGGCTATAGTTGGTTCCTGGTGCAATTTGCCAGCACGCCAGAGACAAGTATTTTTGGCGACGTACATTCGTTGAATGTCGCAACCGGCTGTAGTTGGTTCCCAGTGCAATTTGCCAGCATGCCAGACACAAGTATTTTTGGCAACATACATTCGTTGAATGTCGCAACCGGCTATATATTTGGTTCCCAGTGCAATTTTCCAGCACACCGGAGCTGATCAGTCAGTGCCGTACATTCGTTGAGCGGCCAGCTCATGACCAGTGGTGCCCCCTAGTGAATCAGCATCACTGTCCCTGGGACTGAGCCGCTGCACTAGACAAGCCTGCAGGCATCAGTGTGTGCAGCCTGGTCAAGGGCAGTTGGCTCAGTGATTTACTGAATTTCATCAATGGCGTCAGTTGCACCTTGTACATATCATAACTGATTGTTGCAGTAGCTTGAATTATAGTTTTTACAGTTCATTGGCAGTGTGTAAAATGATCAGGGTTGCAGTAATTGTGATGTTCTTTGCATGAATAAATATGCGTTTTCCATTAAAATGTCACCTTTTCATGGTGAATTGTGACATTTACTTAAAAAGTGCAGCAAAAAAGTATTGGGCGTCCAGGGGGTGAATTAACCGCCCCAAGTATGTGGCAGTTTAAGGGTTAAAAGAGCCAAGTTTTTTTTAGTTTAGTCAAAAGAAGATTAAGAGGATACCTGACTGAAGTGTTTAAAATTATGAAGGGAATTAGTGCAGTGGATCGAGACGGCGACTTTAAAAGGACTTCATCAACAACACGGGGACACAGTTGGTAACTTGTTACAGGTAAATTTGACACAAACATCACAAAGTTTTTCTTCACAAAAAGAACCACAGACACATGGCAATGTGGTGGACAGCAAAACTTTAGGAACTTTCAAAACTCGACTTGATGTTATTTTTAGAAGAATTAAGTGATTAGGACTGTCGAGATATGTTGGACTGAATGGCCCGTCCTTGTTATAATATTCTAAAACCAGTCCTTAATGTCATGTTCTCAAGTTGGGGTCTCAATGAAATGAGTACTGCCAACAATAATGTAACATCTTGATTGGTATGGATGTAAGAAAACAGAACTCTTTAGAGGAAAAACATTTGAGCTTAGGAAGAATGTGCAAACTCCTCTCGACTTGTACTCAACTCTCAAGTACGCTGACACATTTTATGATTAACCACAAGCAGTTACCACAGTGCTATATGTGCAAACTGGTGAAAGGTCGTGGTGTGTGTGATACCACAACAAAACACTTGGCGTAGTCGGCAGGATTTAGATTTAGCAGAAGCAGAAGAAACATAAAGAAAAACAAGAATACAGACTCACATGACAGATAATGCAACCAATCAATCAATCAGTTGATAAATAAATAAATAGACTTAAATGAGTACACCACGTGGAAGCGTTGAATTACCTCATAGCAGTGACCAGAATAAACCCCCAGAGGTGCTCCTTAACATACTGTGGTGGAATGATTCAGTGGCTAAAATTGCTCCAAAAGAGCACTCCCTGGAGGGGATGGAGGAGATTTTTCATGACGGCATCCAATTTTGCCACCATCATCTTTTCCACAACAGCTTCCAGTGTGCCCAGTCCTGTCCCTGTAAAGGAGCAGACTTTCTTGATAAGTTTGTTCAGGCCTTGTGCTTCTTTTGTGCTCAGGTTGCTTCCCCAGGATACTGCAGCGTAGATCGCCACAATGGCTACTATGGCCTGGTAGAACAGTTCCAGCAGCTCACCGCACACAACAAAAGACCCGAGTCTCCTTAGCAAGTCCACTCTGGTCTGGGCCTGCTTGTGTTGTCAGAGCAGTCCGGTTTGTTGTTTGTTCAGACGCGGTGCATTGTGGATGAGTGGAGTTTACTGGCAGTGCTGCACAGAAGATGAGGACCAAGTGAGAGACAAAGCTCAGCTGATGTCACTGGAACGTGATCTGCTTGGAGTGCGTTCAGGGAGTCCCTGCATACCCGAGCATCACTTCTCTTATTGCTCCTTCTGTAATGGACCTACTTCTGAGAGCTGCTGTAATCCAGACATTGCAGGTTTGTGGCTGACCACCAGCAGTCACCGCAGTGCAAAATGTGCAAACTGGGATGGAAGGTGTTGAGAATTCACGACAATACAGTTTCTAATGATTTATTTTTCTTTATATGTGACACTGAATTCTTATTCTCCCTTTGATATCATTTTTATCAATACATGAATAACAAATTAATCGGCAGTTTAAAATTGGGATTGTGACACTCGAGATTTTGGTTAATAATCTCCTAGTCATATTTTCACATCCAAGAGAGAACTCCATGAATGAGTCCTGCACCTTTCACTCCATGTACTACCTCTAATGAAATTTTGGAATATTTTGTAGCCTTCCATATATCTCTACCGGTCTCTAAGCTCCTCATAAAGTTCCTTGGACCTCATGGCTTGGTGTTTGCTCAATTGTCGGACCTTCTATAGACAGGTCTGCGTATGCCATTTCTGATCAGATTCAATCAATTGAATTGACCACATATGGACTTCAAACTAGGTGGTGGTGGAGGTTGGGAGCCTGCAGTGAATCAGTGTGTTGCCGCACCCACCGCACAACAAACCACCTCAGGATCCCAATTAGGACCCGAGTGTAGCCATGCAACCTGAGGCACCTCAGCACCACACAAGTTCAGATGAAATGGAACAGGGTGAGGTTATTTTTACAGTGGCTGGAGTGTTAATCATTCCACCAACCTCCACATTTTCCCTTGCATGGTGGAGGACCTGCTTCCAGGGCTGGATGCAGGTCAGGTAAGGTTGGGGAGCATGCACCAGTACAGTGCGTTGACACACCCACCACATGACGAAACAGCTCGGGATCCCGGTTGGCAACCCCCCAAGCAGACACCCCCACCCTCCGGAAATGACCCTCTATCTGCAGCAGTCGGGTGTTACATGGGCGTACCGATGGCCTGGTCCAGCCACTCGGGTACTCAGTAATGAGGATTCTGCGAGCCTGATCATGGCTGTAGTGCTGTAACTGACGCTCCCTCACAATGCAGGTCATGTGCCTCATTCGGGACTCTGTGAGCAACACAAAGTCAAACCAGCGGTACCCAAGGACTCTCCGGAGAGACACAGAACTGAAGGAGTCCAGTCTTCATCTCAGGTCACTGGATAGCGTCCATGTCTCACAAACAGGAAGCACCAGGACTCTCAAGACTTGCATGGGTATTGGGGGCACCACGCACCCCTTTCCAGCGACCTCATGACCCCCCGTGCTCTCCCAATCAGTCTATTGACTTCATAGGGAGAGTCACCAGAGTCATGAATGTCACTGCCGAGGTAAGTAAACCTCTCGACGAGATCAACACTCTCTCCGCAGACAGACACACTGCTGATGGCCAGGCCCAAGAGATCATTAAATGCCTGGATCTTTGGTTTTTATCAGGATCCTCACGAACCCAGACCCTCAGACTTCTCGCTCAGTCTCTGAAGAGCCCCGATCAGAGTCTCCACTGACTCCATGAAGATCACAGCAAGACAAGAACAGTGGATATCTCTTCGCCAACAGATGCCCCACAGCCGCTGGACCTCACGACCTTTCCCAACACACAGTCCATTCAAGCATTGAACGGACTAGGAGAAAGCTAGATTCAGGTTATCATCATAACCAGGATGGACCACTTGCAGGTTAAGGGTTTTGATCAAGGGCCAAAACAGGGTGGAATCACTTTTAGCATTTATAGGATTTGAACTGGCAACCTTCTGATTGCTGGCAAAGATCCCTAGCCTCCATCTATGGAAACATCTCAATGATAATCAATAGAATGGGGGCACCTGAGCCAAACTTCAAGTGTCAGAGCAAAGGGTCTGAATATATGAGGTCAATGGAGTATTCCAGTTTTTTAAGTTTTGAATACATTTGCCAAAATTCCTAAAATCCTGTTTTTGGTTTGTCATTCAGGGCTACTGGGAGATTTGAACAAGTCAGTCTTTCCTGTATTAAGATAATGGCTCCTTTTGACTCGGTCAGACATGTTATGATAGAACACGGGGACAAAGGCTGATGGCACCTTCATTTTTGAATCTTTCTATAGAAACATGACAATAGAAGCTCAAGTGCAAACCAACATACCTGTCTGAATAAAGAGTAACTTCTGGGGGATACTGAAGCCCCTTCAAGGTACTTCTTCTATTACAAAACGAATGCTAATTAAATTGAAGTAAGTGACAAAGTCACAGTGATCTGTATGACAGGTGTGTGTCCTTTTAAAACCTTAGAAGGGCAACCCTGTCACCTTTGAAGCATTAGTGGAAAATTTTGACACATTTCAAAAGGAATTATGAGGTATGATTTTAATTGAGTGGTAGGCATAATTTGGGTCATACAGCGTAAAAAGGTTTTGGTGATGAGTGTGAATGTGTTTTTGGATTAGTCAGAGGGAGGAAACTGGGTTTTTTCTCGCATAATAAAATATTGAATTTTATAAAGTATCTGTTAAGGAAAGTCTCCGTATGAAGCAGAGTACTTTTCTATTTTGCATAAAATGACAATTAAAACATCCCATATTTGGAAGATCGATTTCAGGGAGTGGGGTCTGGCAGCCGGTTGCAGAAGCTCTCACTCTGTTCATTTGTTTTATTTTACAATTATTAATGTTTAGCTTTGGCCTCTGGCTAGTTACTATACATTTTTTAAATGGCTTTTTAAATTAAAGATAAGCTGCTGTCGTTGCAGACCCGAGTGTTGGCTCATCTCAACTGCCTTTCGGACAACCTGAGAACGTGAGAGATGTCACAGTGAGAGCGTAGAGGATCTGAAGGCTACCTTACGTCAGAAAACAGTCGAGGAAGAGACTCTGAGAATGTAAAGTGGGGTGTATTGAATGTTCCCGTACTCACCTCATAGCACTGCCACCTAAAGAGCTTTGCTGTACCTTTTGAGAGGAGTAGATCTTCCAGGTATGGAAAATGTCTAAGATTCAGAGATAAAAGAAGGAATGAGGAATACTCAATCGTTTTTGCAGAAGTTGAATGAACTGTCACATCTCATGTCAAGTAACAGCTAATTCAGTTACTGCGGCATTTTGGATATTATGGAGGACCAGCTGAAACTCCTTATTTCAGATGCTATTTAATGCTGGATGGGTTTCATCTGTTACAATCAGGTAGGGTGGATAAGGCAGGAGGCGAATCTGGACATCCATGTGAGTGAGCAATGGTAAATAAAGAAACACATTATAATTAAATCCAACATGTGCAATCCAGGCATTGAAATAGCGACTGACTGACTGTCCTCCCTAAAGAGACAAGTTACATCATCCTTGTTAACATTTATAAACCCAGCAACAGAAATGATTCACTCATTTACTAACAATCGAATGATGAATCATTCTGACTCTATAATGCAGGTGACTTCATCCAGGAGAACTTTGAAAGGAGTAAACGTCTATCACCATCTGCCGTTGGTGGACACATCAAGCCGGACCTGCTCTATGCAAATGTGAGCACCTTAAAATGTAAACCAGTAGCACAAACAGGCAGATCTGACCACATCTTACCGCCCCCTACTGGCCGGTTATTGACAACAGCAGCTCTCTTATTGTACAGGCCAGACAGACGTGCAGAAGCCAGTGTTAGCAGAGTTGTGGTTTGTTGTAATATGTATATTTATCTTGAATTTATGTAAAGTTGCCTTTTATCTATCTATCTATCTATCTATCTATCTATCTATCTATCTATCTATCTATCTATCTATCTATCTATCTATCTATCTTTTATTTGGGGCATGAAATATAACAAAACATCAAAATCAAAATTTCAACTTTTAAATTATTTACTTGGGCAAGCAAAGTTAGCCATTTTAAAAAGCCGTGATAATAAACATTATGGTACATTACCAGATGAGGTACTGTTTATTTTCAAATTTTATGTAATTTCGAGAATCAAGCTAGAATTTACATATTATAAAACAATGTGCAATATTGAAGAATTTGAAAAAGGGGCAACTAAAAATCAATTTGGAATAATGTAGAAGACCTGGTATGAAATTGTAATGTTAAATGTTCAAAGGATTAGCTGGAGTACTGAATACTAAATGCAGACTTGTGTACTTCACTTAATGTGTGGGGACTGGGGAGTAGTGGAGGAGTAATGACAGTGTTATTTGTATTGACATGTTCATGTTTTCTGTTTATTGTGCAAAATAAAGTTTATATTAAAAATAAAAAAATATCTATCTATCTATCTATCTATCTATCTATCTATCTATCTATCTATCTATCTATCTATCTATCTATCTATCTATCTATCTATCTATGCAGTATATAGTGCCTTATCTATCTATCTATCTATCTATCTATCTATCTATCTATCTATCTATCTATCTATCTATCTATCTATCTATCTATCTATCTATCTATCTATCTATCTATCTATCTATCAACCTACTGTATGTTAAAAACAACAGCAGCCCCAGCATTGCATTCTGAGAGATGCCACTTTAATTGCCTAATTCTGCTAAAGTTGCTCACTCCTCACACCATTAGTTTGATGCCCAGTCTCACATGTGGGACCTCCTCAAATGCCTTCCGAAAATGAGGATAAAGAACAGCATAGGCACCCCTCTTGCCATATGCTTCTGTGGCTTCCAGCATATTAGTAAAACCCGACCTCCCGGTCTCCATGTGTTGACTGCTTGCTAACACTCTTGTTCTCGCCATCTCTTCCTTAATAATCCATCCATCCATCCATTTTCCAACCCGCTGAATCCGAACACAGGGTCACGGGGGTCTGCTGGAGCCAATCCCAGCCAACACAGGGCACAAGGCAGGAACCAATCCTAGGCAGGGTGCCAACCCACCGCAGGACACACACAAACACACCCACACACCAAGCACACACTAGGGCCAATTTAGAATCGCCAATCCACCTAACCGACATGTCTTTGGACTGTGGGAGGAAACCGGAGCGCCCAGAGGAAACCCACGCAGACATGCAAACTCCACGCAGGGAGGACCCTGGAAGTGAACCCGGGTCTCCTAACTGCGAGGCAGCAGCGCTACCACTGTGCCACCGTGCCGCCCTTCCTTAATAATTCTTTTCATTAATCTACCAGTGATGCATGTTACGTTTACTGGCCTCAGCCCAATCACCCTTTTTTTTTGTTCTTTATTTCGCCTTATACAATTTCTTGTATTAGGAATTTGGTAGTTTTCGCATACCCCTTGGGGTCAGAGCGCAGGGTCAGCCATTGTACAGCGCCCCTGGAGCAATTTCAGGTTAAGGGCCTTGCTCAAGGGCCCAGCAGAGCAGTGGCCTTTTTGGCAGTGACGGGGATTCGAACCGGCAACCTTCGGGATACCAGCGCTGCTCCTTAGCCTCAGAGCCACCACTCCGCCCTAATAATATTTGCTATTTTTGGGATAATATTTGCTATTTTCCAGTCCTTAGGAATGTCCCCAGTGAGCAGTGACTTTCAAATTTATGTCAAGGGTTTCTATATGCACCTCACTAACTTCTTTAAGTAGTCGAGGACAAATGTTATCTGGTGCTGGTGATTTGTTAGATTTCAGCCGGCCTTTTTAACCCACGTAACACATCTCCCTCTACAAGTACCTCCTTAGTAGTCCCTGTTACTTTTGGGAGGTTATTGACAACTTCACACTAAGATTTAAAATCTGTAATCTTGGACAAAGAGCTTGAACTTGAGCTGTGCTGGGTTTTACAGTGAAGACACCGTGACGTGGTGCCGAGTGCCTCTAGAGAGACAGGCAGGATGTCCCAGCCACTTACTAACAAAATAATGAAGTTGCAAACTGACAAATGAATTACATTTGTCGTAAACAAAATTATTTATATCAAACAAATATGTGGGTGGATGGCACGGTGGTGCAGTGGTAGCGCTGCTGTCTCACAGTAAGGAGACCTGGGTTTGCTTCCCGGGTCCCCCCTGCGTGGAGTTTGCATGTTCTCCCCGTGTTTGCGTGAGTTTCCTCCGGATGCTCCGGTTTCCTCCCACAGTCCGAAGACATCCTAAATTGTCCCTAGTGTGTGAGTGTGCGTGTGCCCTGCGTTGGGCTGGCGCCCTGCCCAGGATTTGTTCCTGCCCTGCACCCTGTGCTGGCTGGGATTGGCTGCAGCGGACCCCCGTGACCCTGTGTTAGGATATAGTGGGTTGGATGACTGACTGACATATCTGGGTATATTGCTTAAAGGTTAACCTTTCAAAATATCCATAATTAGGTGAATGGAAAAAAGGAGTTAGAAGCAACACAAATTTCTAATGAACTGTCCCAGTTCTTAATGCCCCACTGATCAGAGCTTTTACATCCAGACCATCTGTTTTGGATACCGGGCATTGCATCCTCCTCAGTATAAAACATGATGTGGTACTGTATGTGTACATACTGAATGAGTACCATGCCAAGTACACACTGGGGGTCTTTTTGTTAGATACTTCAACTCAGTGTAGAGTCGCTGCCCCATTTGCTCTCAGTCAATGGATCCAACTGGTGAGAAAAGCGAAGCGGGACCACGTCAGCTCAAATGTGTCCCACGGTCCCAAGGCTGGTGGTTGATGTCTACTCCATATAACTCGTCCCACTTCATCCCACCGATATTTGACTGGATTAAGATCTGCTGACCGGGGATGTCACGGCATTAAGATGAATCCACTGTCACGTCTCTAGAAACATTTTCAGACTTTCTTAGATGTTTCAAACCAAGGGACAGATTCTTTAAATGTCTGATCTGTGTTTCAAGCTAACATTTGGCAGGTATCATTACCAGAGCAGCTCTCTCCGAAGATTGAATTCTCATCTTTTGTTTTCACTTTTCACCCTTTTTGAGAGGCTGTCAGTGATAATAAAAGTGATTAATGTGACACAAATAACTTTTCGTGCATTTTGTAGAAGATGGTTGTTCGGTAAATCTTTTTTAATTCAATAGCTCGCTCTGACATGAAGGAAGCTTTGGAGCGATGGTAAGTGAAAAAGCCCATTTTATGGGGACAAATTCTGTAATCCAGTGTAGTAAACAGGATAAGAGCACCTACCTTTATATTTTATAAAGCTAAAAATAATCAGAAATGTGGAAGTATATATTTTTAACTATACCCTCTTGCTTCCATGTCAGTGTAATCTATGGGGTGGCACGTGGGTTCAGCAAATGGAACTGATGCCTCGCAGGACTTGGAGCTTTTTCTGCAATTCCCAGTAAAATGGATTGCATTTGGAGTTTGTTCACACATCAGGCTATTAGACTCACGAAGCAAAAGGGTGTACAAAACAAATGGACGGAAGAAGTATGGACATTACAAATCATTTTACTTCAACAATATGCATTAATGTTAAATTTCCTCGTTTGACATACAAAATTTGGAGCCATGATATGAACGGCAGTAAGGTACCCGTAAAATTCTCAGAAAACCAAAATATGTACCTCACTGAGGTTTTGGGACTACCATACTAGTACTAGGTAGGACCTCCTGTTCCTCTCAAAACAGCCTAAATTCTTCATTGCATGGATTCCACAAGATGTTGAAAACATTCCCTTGAGACTGTGGTCCGTGTTGACCTGTTTGTATCGTGCAGTTTCTGCAGATTCTGCCGTCAGCTGACGTTGACATGAAAGTAAAACCGATGTGCGGTACGGACCTTGAGGATATGACCAGCAAACTCAGCTGCATGACAAAAAAGGCAAAGGACAAGCAAGATGGTAGCCCCCCCAGTAAGTGCTGTTCACAAGGAAGCAACAGTCAACGTCCACAACAGGGGAAATGTGGAAGTCACTAAGCCTTGCGCTTTGGTAGCCTGTAATAACATAAGGGGTTCATCGATTGTACATGTGATGTCATTTTTCACCCCATTGGGTACATCTCAATTGTCCCTGGCAAACAACCATCTTTAACACTTGGAACATGAGGTACGAGTTAACTCGTATTTCTTTGGGCCTGTCTAAGTGCAACATACAAGAGAACTCATACCTCAGTGTACAGGTACAGTGTACCTCTGTACTAACCCCTACTTTCTCTTCTATTTCCTTTTCTGGTGTCCTTTTAAGCCACCACCATCTACTCAAAGCACCGTGATGTTCCAACAGTGCTGGATTAAAAGCCAGAAGTCTGCATGACCATCATCATCAAGTCCTTCAGTGAGAACCCTAAAAACAAAGAGGACTATTTCATTTATGTTAGGTAGAATGCCCAGAGGGGACTGGGCGGTCTCGTGGCCTGGAACCCCTGCAGATTTTAATTTTTTACTCCAGC
Organism: Erpetoichthys calabaricus; assembly: GCF_900747795.2. NCBI lineage: Eukaryota > Metazoa > Chordata > Cladistia > Polypteriformes > Polypteridae > Erpetoichthys > Erpetoichthys calabaricus. The sequence continues at coordinate 11,181,919 of NC_041408.2, read as the reverse complement.
CGTCTGGAGTTTTTTTTTTTGTTTTTTCTGTCCCCCCTGGCCATCGGACCTTACTCTTTTCTATGTTAATTAATGTTGTCTTATTTTAATTTCTTGTTTTGTCTTTTATTTTTATTTTCTTCATTATGTAAAGCATAATGAGCTACTTTTTGTATGAAAATGTGCTATAGAAATAAATGTTGTTGTTGTTATTATTGTTACAGAGCCTATGGATGCAGCTTCACTGCTGCGTCTCAGTTACCCACTCCAGTGCTGCCATCTTGTGGACAACCATAGCATTTTTTTAAGCAATGAAGCGCACAGCTATGAAAAACTCTTCTTCCTCCACAGTTGCATCAGGCACGATGTAACTCCGAGATGCCTACGATTCAAGCCACCAACGAACACCCCGAAAATGTCAACCATCATACAACAATTTACTAAACGAGTTTTGTATGAACTTATCACGGAAACACACCGCCAACGAAACTTTTACCGATCTGTAATTATGGAGCAACACGCTAAACTAATCACAACATGTGGGCAAACAGTTACGGAGGAATGGACTAAAAGGATCCAGGACACCGCTTCCAAAAACCGTATTTCCAAACGAAATACACTCAACAGAAAATGGGGTAAACTCACTGGAAATCAACATATGAATGACCCCCAATCCGGAGTACACAACCTATCCAAAAGACGGCTCTCCACCACAGAACACAATATTCTCTCCAGAGGATTAAAATTCAATTATAAGGACGCATCTGACATGAACTTCCTCGGTTCGTTAGAACATATCTTAGTAACTGAAAAAATACCAACAGAACAGGCACAAGAAATAAGATGCAACGTCGCCAGCCAGCTACACACAAGACAACCAACCACACGTATTCTGGCAAGTGAACAGAAAGCTCTAAGATCTTTACGGAATGACAACAGCATTATTATTATACCAGCTGACAAAGGAGGCGCAACTGTTATCCTAGACAGAGAACAATACACCACAGCTATGGAAGAAATGCTTTCGGACACTAATACTTATCAACAGCTAAATAACGACCCAACAAAAACTACACAGAATAAAATAAACTATACTCTGACCAAACTCCGAAATGGTAACCGCCTGGATGTACAGAACTTTCACAAAATGAAATCCAATGATGCTAACTGCCCGGAATTTTATGGACTCCCAAAAATACACAAAACACCACTAAAATAGATAGATAGATAGATAGATAGATAGATAGATAGATAGATAGATAGATAGATAGATAGATAGATAGATAGATAGATAGATAGATAGATAGATAGATAGATAGATAGATAGATACTTTATTAATCCCAATGGGAAATTCACATATATAATATATATAACATATATAAATACAGACCAGTGGTTAGCCTAATAGGCGGACCATCATACAACTTGTCAAAAAGACTTTTCCAACTACTTAAACATTTAACGGACGACTCAGATTATTCCGTCAACAGCGCGGAGTCGGCATTACAGCGCTTGAATGACGTATCCATCGCCGAGGACGAGATCATGGTCTCGTTTGATGTTATATCGCTATACACCATGATCCCGATCCAACTGGCCACAGAAACACTATTAATGAAACAGGATAGTGACCCCACCATAGAGACAAGAACCAAACTGTCCATCAAAGACATAATGCACCTAATATCACTTTGCCAAAAAACGCACTTTCATTTCAACGGCAAGTATTACACACAGAAAGAAGGCATGCCAATGGGATCACCGTTATCTGGACTCCTAGCTGAACTGGTAATGCAACGATTTGAAAACATAGCTTTATCCCTCACAGGTGGCGCAGTGGTAGTGCTGCTGCTTTGCAGTAAGGAGTCTGTGGAAGACTGTGGGTTTGCTTCCCAGTTCCTCCCTGTGTGGATAGCGCTTTGAGTACTGAGAAAAGCACTATATAAATGTAATGAATTATTATTATTATTATTAATTATTATCCCAGATTACACCCAAAATTTGGATACGCTATGTAGACGACACATTCGTCATATTAAGAAAGAACCAGCTGAATGAGTTCTACAATCATATTAACACAATATTCCCTGCAATCCAGTTCACAATGGAAAAAGAAATCAATCGACACATCAACTTCCTGGACATTTACATCAAAAGAAATAGTGACGCCACCCTGACCACAAGTGTTTACCGCAAACAATGCTACGCAGACAAGATTCTACACTTCGCGAGCAACCACCCGGTATCTCATAAACGGAGTTGCGTGAAAACCCTATTTAAACGAGTCCACACGCATTGTAATACCAAGGAAACAAAAATTAATGAGAGACGCTATCTGTTCCAACTTTTCACCTCGAACGGATACTCAAAATCATTCATTAATCGGAGTCTACACAGCAGACGCCAAAGGACTTAAATCAGAACCCCCACCCCACCTGGCATTCACTCCCGTATCACCATAATGTGTCAGAAGGCACGGCACGCACCCTGACCAAGTGGGGCATCAGAATAGCACATAAACCCACGAACAATCTGCGCATAGTCCTGTTTAATGCTAAAAACAAGAAATCGACAGCCGAAACACGAAACGCAGTTTATAGTATTCCATGCAATTCTTGCTCAGCTGTATACATAGGACAAACGTCAAAAAGAATCTCAACACGTGTACAGGAACATCGCAACGCTGTCAGAAGAAAGGACGCACTATCCTTGATATATGCACATACTAAATCGACAGGACACACATTCAACTGGGACAACGTAAAAGTAAAATTTAAGGCCAGTACAAAAAGTGCCAGAGAGTTGGCCGAATCTTGGCTATCAGATGAAAACGCCATCAACAGACACTTGGACATAAATCCAGCATATGCCAACTTAAGAACGACATATACACATTAATTAAACTGTACAACCCCCCCCTTTATCATACTGACTTAGTCACCTCCACCCACCCCCTCCCCATCCCCCCCCCCCACACTGAATGTGTTGCTATATATTGCCTTTGATTCTTGTAAGTCTAAGCATTATCCTCTGATGAAGACCCCTGATAGGGGTTGAAAGCTCAGGAATAAAACTATTTTATGATACGTGATTCGTTTTTTCTCCCTTCGTGGATCTCCAACTGCAAATATATATATATATATATATATATATAAATATATATATATATTTATATATATATATATACAACATCCAACACAAAAAACACAAGACAAACCATATAGCTTAGGAACCAAGAGCGGGAGGGCAGAAACAAAGAGAAGGTTCTAGAACCTGTTCTAACTTGTGATGGTGAGAAAATACTCAACTTGATCGCTTCACTCAGTGCGAGTGGACATGTATTCAGATATAGACGTTTTCTTACCCTCGTTCAGTAAATGATGGAGTGAACTGCGACTTTCTTGTGAAACTGAAGAAATCCACGATGGAAACCTTTCAAATATTGACTGAGGCTGACGGTGAAGAGTGCATGTCACATGCTCACGTTTTTGAATGGTTCAAGACGGTGCTCAAAGGAACCCATTTTTTTGTCTGTAGAAGATGTGAAAAAATGGTGAACATCCTCAATAGCCTTTCAAAAAAATGATCTGCAGAATTGCTTTGAACATTGGCAGCATGGTATGGAGCTATGTGTCAACTCAGAAGGGAACTACTTTGAGGGTAAGCGTAGTTCATTATCTTAATTTGTTAAATAAAAAGAGTCACAGTTTTTTTTGTGTCGGACCTATATATATATATATATATGTGTGTGTGTATGTGTATATGTATATGTGTATATATATATATATATATATATATATATATATATATATATATACACACAGTATATATGTCTCTCACACCATAAATAGACTGGATTATTGAAAAAGAGCTTAACAACCTTGGCTGAGCAACTAGTAGGGAAAAGACATTATTCCAAAGAACCTTTATTGCAGAATGACCCAGGAGGATAACAAATTTTGTTATCCTGCTACTAGTGAGCCGTGATCGAAGTTGATTCACTGCAGTGCCAGGAAAACGGGTAATAAAAAATATAGATTGGGCATAGCAGCGAGTAAGTAAAAAGTAAAGACCCCATTTCACAACACAGATGGGGGTTTCTGGAGGAGTATGCCATTTCTTTTAGGGCGCCTATGACAACTTCTTTATAGGGAAGCTCATTTTTTTGCCAAATGTTTGTCATGTAAAAATGAGCGACGTGCAAGTAGAGGTTCTTCTGAAATTGGAAGGCTTAGTCATGTTGTGAATATGTAATGAGACTAAGGCCATGGGCGGAGTTTGACATGTTTAGAATATGCAAGTTTAATATATTGTGAATATGTAATGCGACTAAGTCCATGGGCGGAGTTTGACATGTTAAGAATATGCAAGTTTATTAAGTTATGAATATGTAATGAGACTAAGGCCATGGGCAGAGTTTGACATATTTAGAATATGCAATGATATTAAATCCATGGGTGGAGTTTGTCAGGCTTAGATTATGTAATGAGACTAAACCCATGGGCGGAGTTTGACATGTTTAGAATATGCAAGTTTAATATACTGTGAATATGTAATGAGACTAAGGCCATGGGCGGAGTTTGACAGGCTTAGATTATGTAATGGGACTAAACCCATGGGCGGAGTTTGACATGTTTAGAATATGCAGGTTTAATATACTGTGAATATGTAATGAGACTAAGGCCATGGGCGGAGTTTGACAGGCTTAGATTATGTAATGAGACTAAACCCATGGGCGGAGTTTGACATGTTTCGAATATGCAAGTTTAATATACTGTGAATATGTAATGAGACTAAGGCCATGGGCGGAGTTTGACAGGCTTAGATTATGTAATGGGACTAAACCCATTGGCGGAGTTTGACATGTTTAGAATATGCACGTTTAATATATTGTGAATATATAATGAGACTAAGGCCATGGGCGGAGTTTGACAGGCTTAGATTATGTAATGGGACTAAACCCATGGGCGGAGTTTGACATGTTTAGAATATGCACGTTTAATATACTGTGAATATGTAATGAGACTAAGGCCATGGGCGGAGTTTGACAGGCTTAGATTATGTAATGGGACTAAACCCATGGGCGGAGTTTGACATGTTTAGAATATGCAAGTTTAATATATTGTGAATATGTAATGCGACTAAGTCCATGGGCGGAGTTTGACATGTTAAGAATATGCAAGTTTATTAAGTTATGAATATGTAATGAGACTAAGGCCATGGGCAGAGTTTGACATATTTAGAATATGCAATGATATTAAATCCATGGGTGGAGTTTGACAGGCTTAGATTATGTAATGAGACTAAACCCATGGGCGGAGTTTGACATGTTTCGAATATGCAAGTTTAATATATTGTGAATATATAATGAGACTAAGGCCATGGGCGGAGTTTGACATGTTTAGAATATGCAAGTTTAATATATTGTGAATATGTAATGAGACTAAGGCCATGGGCGGAGTTTGACAGGCTTAGATTATGTAATGAGACTAAACCCATGGGCGGAGTTTGACATGTTTCGAATATGCAAGTTTAATATATTGTGAATATGTAATGAGACTAAGGCCATGGGCGGAGTTTGACATATTTAGAATATGCAATGATATTAAATCCATGGGTGGAGTTTGACAGGCTTAGATTATGTAATGAGACTAAACCCATGGGCGGAGTTTGACATGTTTCGAATATGCAAGTTTAATATATTGTGAATATATAATGAGACTAAGGCCATGGGCGGAGTTTGACATGTTTAGAATATGCAAGTTTAATATATTGTGAATATGTAATGAGACTAAGGCCATGGGCGGAGTTTGACAGGCTTAGATTATGTAATGAGACTAAACCCATGGGCGGAGTTTGACATGTTTCGAATATGCAAGTTTAATATATTGTGAATATGTAATGAGACTAAGGCCATGGGCGGAGTTTGACAGGCTTAGATTATGTAATGGGACTAAACCCATTGGCGGAGTTTGACATGTTTAGAATATGCACGTTTAATATATTGTGAATATATAATGAGACTAAGGCCATGGGCGGAGTTTGACATGTTTAGAATATGCAAGTTTAATATATTGTGAATATGTAATGAGACTAAGGCCATGGGCGGAGTTTGACATGTTTAGAATATGCAAGTTTAATGTATTGTGAATATGTAATGAGACTAAGGCCATGGGCGGAGTTAGGCATGTTTAGAATATGCCATGACACTAAGGCCATGGGCGGAGTTTGACAGGCTTAGATTATGTAATGAGACTAAGGCCATGGGCGGAGTTTGACATTTTTAGAATATGCAAGTTTAATATATTGTGAATATGTAATGAGACTAAGGCCATGGGCGGAGTTTGACATGTTTAGAATATGCCATGACACTAAGGCCATGGGCGCCACCGTGCTGCCCTAAATTGCATTAATCTTTTTATATTTCAATTATCAACAAAATTTGTAATTTGGCCAAGTCTTTGCAAACGTTAACATCCAACTTCAAATTACCGTCAGGAATAATCAGGGTTAATTTTGCTCACTTTCATTGTTTTACATCTATTTACTGGTTGAATGAAATAATATCGACATGTCTAGTGTATGTAATGTAAAATGTTCCTAATAAAAGATAAAACAATGGCTACTGAGCCATCCTTTCTGTCTAACAAGAGGCGGCGCTGACTTCATATGGGCCTCCAAAGCTAAAAAAGGAAATATCCTCCATTAGCGATAAAAGCCACCTAAACTTGGTGTCAAATTAAATTGACTTTTTTCTCTTAAAGTTTCTGCGCAGTTATTTGTTGATGCCCTGGGCTGTCTTGTTATAGCACAGCTCAATCAATATCAGCACTAAATCGTAAAAACGCCTTAAATATAATGGGGAGGCTATGATACTGGTGTGAAAGACAATCTGTAGCTCTGAAAATGAATCCCTCACAACTGGAAAGATTTCCCGGCCTGCTTTTGTGTTCCCTCACTTCATCCGCAGTTATTTTCTAGAAGTCCCGATTACACTGGATGTCATATATTAAGCCCCACACGCAGTGAGTGCTGGCCTCTTTTATTACCAGGATGCTGTAGTACTGCTCTATGCATATACGATATATAATTAATTAGTTATAAATGGAAAGAAATGTATTAGAAGTAAAGGTTTTATTATCAATAGTAACTGTCAAAAATGGAAAGAACTTGTTAATTAGTTTATTTTGATCAGCAACGCGGCTGACAGTCTCCATCAGAATGAGAGTCCTTGAAGGACAGCACCACACAGATTGCAGGCTTAGACGCTCACGTGCCATGAATATAACGCATCTCTTTGAGTTGTCCACACTTGTTACACTCCAAACATTTGGGAGTTGGTAACCGTTGGCAGAATTTCAATGGTGTGCCGACCTGATCCATCGGGATGCCTCGTGATGAAGAAACACCTGCTGGGCAGCGATCTGTCTCAGTGCCAGCGCCTACAGGCTCCACATCATCCCATCACAATCTTGACCACTATCATTACCATCAAAGTATTTATCTTGTAACGAGTCTAGTTGTTTCAAAACATCAGCATACCCAACGATACCCAACGACATAACTAACGTGATCACCGGGATGGTGAGCAATTGTGAAGTGCACCATAGAGTAGGTGGCAAGATGGCAGTTGTGGAGTTATCTGTGTGGGCGCCAGTGGTGATACCAAATTCAAAATTTTAGTTCTGCTCCAACACTACTCCACTGTCTGCACTGAGCCAGAAGAGCGGTCACATTAACAACGAGGACGCCCACTTTGCACACATATCACTCTTGAAAGGTAAATGTTGGGGGTTCAATTGGTGGTCTCACTTTGCTCTCAGCTGTTATTTTGATTGATGCCATCATCAGTGAATTTACATCTTTTTTTTTTTAGATATATAAAAATGTAAATCTATATAGATCTATGATAAAGAGACCTCTGTGAGCCATAAAAATATTTGTGGAACCAAAGCCACCTTAGTGGCAGTGGTAGTTAAACTGATGGTCTCCTTCTGGTGCCTTATGAATTTAGATGAGTGTTCATAGTGGCTAACATGGTACAACGCCCTAGTATGACACAACTCTTGGTAAGTGCTAATTTAGCTACATGATTTTGACTTTTTAAAACTTTCAAAATCCAAATTGAAAATTTTTAAATTCTTACTTGTTAACACTTTGAATGCGAGGTATGAGGTAAGTTGTATTTTATTGAGCCTGTGAAAATGCAACCTACGAGAGAACTCGTACTTCAGTGTAAAGCCGCCATAGACGCAGCCAGCTTGCTGGTGATCTCTGCTGCCGCCTCTCTGTTACCTACTCTAGTGCTGCCATCTAGTGGACAGGCAGTTAACAACTTCTGACAAATCTAACATCCCTCTACACAACACTGGGCAGTGCTAATACAACTTTGTGGCTTTGACTCTTTAAAACTTTCTCCCCAGATTTGTGTCAGGTTCCATCTGTTTGATGTCATAATCCAAACTGAACACTTTTAACTTCTTAATTGTTAACATGTTAAACCCGAGGTACGAGTTAAGTCATACCTCATTGAGCCTGTCAAAATGCAACATACGAGAGCCACTATAGGCACAGCCAGCTTCCTGGCCAGGTACCTACTCTTGTGCTGCCATCTTGTGGATAGCTATAGAATTTATTTATTGTTTTACTTGCAAGTGAGGAGGGCCCTGTCCCCCTCCCCTCGGCCCGCAGGCTTTCTCTCTCGGATTCACACAAATAAATCGTTACCGTAAGTGAACTGGGAAACTTAGCTTGATGAGAGAAGTGGCAAAATGAACCAGAATGTTTCAGCAAATTATAGAAAAAAACCCAATCTAAATTTGTTAAGTAGTTCTCTCATTTGCTAGCTAAGCAGAGGCAAGATATGCCCCGAGGCTGGCATGTGAGGAGGAGGGTCCCACCCCACTTCCCCTCGGCCCGCTGCGTGTCTCTCGAAGTTGTGCAAATATATTGGTACCGCAGGCAAACTATGATACATAGTATCATACGAAGCCCCTAACGCGGCGCTACGGCAGGTGGTTTGTTCATTTAACAGCATGTAGATCGGGGTAATTACATTCATGGCATTCGTAGTCTGAATCACAATCTGATTGTATGGGTGGTTACCTACCAGGTAACGCTTGTGGTTGGTCAGCAAGTCGGCTAACATGCTGTCAAATGAACAAACCACACGCCGTAGCGCAGCGTTAGGGGCTTCGCCTCTGGCACTGACGTTCGAGGTTCGATTCCCAAGAGGGGATGCAGTGAGTGTGTACGCCTGATGAGCCAAGAATTAGGGTGAAACACGTGTCGCGTACTCTTTGCATTATTTGACAGTAAAACTATTTCAACCATTCTATGACCTGCTTCTCGCAACTGAAAGAGGGCACCGTGGCGGATGTTAGCCGAGTTGCTGACCAACCACAAGCGTTACCTGGTAGGTAACCACCCATACAATCAGATTATGATTCAGACTATGAATGCCATGAATGTAATTACCCCGATCTACATGCTGTCAAATGAACGAACCACACGCCGTAGCGCAGCGTTAGGGGCTTCGCCTCTGGCACTGACGTTCGAGGTTCGATTCCCGAGAGGGGATGCAGTGAGTGTATACGCCTGATGAGCCCAGAATTAGGGCGAAACACGTGTCGTGTACTCTTTGCATTATTTGACAGTAAAACTATATACATTGTGGAACGCATACCCCCGGACACAGACAGACAGACACCAGAATATCCAAAACACACTTCTTTTATTTTCTTTCAGCACCACAATGCCTTCCTCCAACACTCTTTCTTCTTCTTCTCTTTCTCTTTCTCTCCGCCTCTCCCCTCCTCACAAGCTTTGTCTCCTTCCTCCCAACTGTGGTTCAGTTTCTGGAGGGAGGCGGTCCCTTATATACTGACCCGGATGAGCTCCAGGTGCTCCCCTTGATGACACTTCCTGGTGTGGCGGAAGTGTCAAGAGAGTCCCCGGAAGCACTCCGGGTGTCCCTGGGAATTCTTCCGGCAGCACTTCCTGGTGTGGCGGAAGTGCTGCCATCCGGGACTGTTTGGGCGCCCCCTGGTGGTGACCACGTCCTCCGGTAGGGATGAATGTCCCCGCTCTGGTCCAGTGGCCCATAAGCAGACCCGGGCGGCTGCGCCCAGGGGAGGTATTGTCCATCACAGGGACTATCCTGGCGTCCCGACTGGGTAGGGTCCTCATCCATCTGGGACAATATATATATATATATATATATATATATATCCATCCATCCTGCTATGTCCTAACTACAGGGTCATGGGGTCTGCTAGAGCCAATCCCAGACAACACAGGGCACAAGGTAGGAAACAAACCTCGGGCAGGGCGCTAGCCCACCGCATTTATATACACACACATATATATATATATATATATATATATATATATATATATATATATATATATATATATATATATATATACTCTCTCTCTCTCTCTCTGATATATACTCTCTCTCTCTCTTTATATATATATATATATATTTGACATGGCATTTTCACAGCATTTTTTTTTTGCAACCAATTTAAAACAACATGCCTAAAAATATTGCATATCTTGTGCCAGCTGCTCAGTTCCTCTCGAGCCTCTGAATGCTAATGTTGTTTCATCGCTCTGCTGTGACGCAGGTCGTACGAGTTTTAACTCCAGAACAGACTGTACCACCCCATTAATCACCCCGCACTGATCTCACATTAAACGCCACCCCCAGCCCAGTACCTTTGAAGGGCTCTCACAGTAAAGGAGGGCTTCATTGCAGTTGTCTCTGAATCCACTGTGATTAGTGCTCATTGTGTACTCACATTGACTATTGACTCTCTTTTTCTTGTAACCTCTTCTGATGACGATAATAGCTGTGACACAAAGGCGCTGCCATTCAGGCAGAAATTAGCATTTAGCAGGCTGCCTACATCTTAAAGCTAACTAGTGTTTTTCAGATTAAGCATGATTAATCAAGAAACTCTTGATGTTGCCTGACCTGTTTCTTCACCTCAGAAAGATGTATGGGATTAGAATGTGTCAGTATGGAAAAAATATATACTGTATACATGAAGCACTGTATATATGTGTATATATATGTATATATATATATAAATATGTGTGTGTGTATATATATATATATATATATATATGTTTCATTCAGGTTTAATTTCACAATTAACACATGCTTCATGCAATAGTACAATACTAAATTCTGCTTGAATGATATTATATCCATTCATCCATCCATCCATTTCCCAACCCGCTGAATCCGAACACAGGGTCACGGGGGTCTGCTGGAGCCAATCCCAGCCAACACAGGGCACAAGGCAGGAACCAATCCCGGGCAGGGAGCCAACCCTCTGCAGGAATTATATTATATACATAGTTTAATTTAAATTACTATACATGTGCATGTTTAGTGAATTTATATGGGTATTTAACTAAAGAGCATTTTATTTAATATTTGTTATGTACATTTATGTTATATTCATCAATTAATATTAGGCCACTTGTCTTTTCAAGAATCATATATACTGTATATCATAAATACATTTAAAGTTTTAAGTACCATACCACATTGTATATATATATATATATATATATATATATATATATATATATATATATATATATATGTATACATACAAAAATCATTCTATGATTACACCACACCTGCATGCAAAGAACAATCAATTAGCATTTTGCACATTTAACCGCCGCAGAAATGGCTGCTGTGGCATCGTCCAAGTGGATGCTACACATTAGTGGTGATTGAAGTGGCTTCCCATTCATTGAAGCGCTTTGAGAAGTGAGAAAAGTGCTATATAAATGTAAAGAGTCAGTCAGTCATTATCCAACCTGCTATATCCTAACACAGGGTCACTGGGGTCTGCTGGAGCCAATCCCAGCCAACACAGGGCGCAAGACAGGAACAAATCCCGGGCAGGGTGCCAGCCCACTGCAGGGCACACACACACACACACCAAGCACACACTAGGGACAATTTAGGATCGGCAATGCACCTGACTGGCATGTCTGTGGGAGGAAACCCACGCAGACACTGGGAGAAATTGCAAACCCCACACAGGGAGGACCCGGGAAGCAAACCCAGGTCTACTTACTGCGAGGCAGCAGCGCTACCACTGCGCCACCGTGCCACCAACTGTTAAGTCATTTTGTATTATTATTATTATTATTATTATGAAGATTCTCCAAAGCTGGCACCTGGCAGGATATAAACCAGGGTTTATATGGATAATGGATGGATGGACGACTTAACAGTTGTTAGTGTCTTTTGCATCAATAAAGTCGAGTGAAGAGAAGCAGACTGCAAATGTGGCATTTCAGCCTACACGCCGTCTACCGCCTTCACGTCACTCCATATCAGCTACATAATCAGGAATGACTCGTACATTTTAATGAATGACTAAGCATCGTGCACATGCCCGCAGCGGAAATAAATGACCTTGTAATGTGTAGTCTATGGAAATCAGGTAGCAAAGTGGAGATTGCTACATGGACGTCAGAGCTCTACTCTCCGGTTTAAAATGAAAAGCACTTGCAGGGCACCTGAAATGCAAATAAAGAGGAGTCCAAGACAGCGTCAACACAACAGCAGACATTTTCCTTTACAAAGTGATCAGAAAATAATAGATGTGCAGCACAGCTGAAGGTCACTTGTGCTTAAATGAGAGCTCGGGATAAAATTAATTTGTAGATGCAGCCTGGATATTCCTTTGACAGTATGTAATGCTGGCTAAAGATGCATTAAAAGATCCCTGCTTAAATATAATACTCTCATACGCCACTGGGTTTTCAATTCTTCCTGGGATTATCAATCAGACTCTATAAAAAAATATTGAAGAAAATGGACAGGAAAAAAATGAAGGTTTCCAATGCAGACCTCATTTGTGAATCTTCTATCTAATGGTAGACATCAACACTGGCAAGAGATCTCTGTAGGGCCTGTGATGAAAACCTGGGGTTACTGGAGACGTTTTCAACATCTTGTGTTCTGCTGCCAGCCTGAAATTGCTGGGGTGGCCTGGCCTGGACAAGCAGGAAGTTATTTGAAATCTTCTCTACTTGTAGATGATCTCCTGCACAGTGGAATTGTTGATAGGCAAATGTTTGGAGACCCCTTGAAATCCCTTCCTGGAATCCCAGTCATCTACAGCCCTCTTTCTAAAGGCCTCAGAGAGAGGTGACGACACTCGCTTCGACAACAAAGGGCAAAGCAAACTGAACTTCCGAGGTTTAAACGAGAGGACAGGATCAGACGACGATGGTCTCTAGTGGTGGTCTAAACACTCGCTCCTGACCTGGAGCACCTCATTCTAAACGGAGGTGTTTGAGGGAGTGATAAGTTTAGGGGTAGAAGCACTGCGTCCACAAGTGAAATCTGCATTTATGTTTACTTAAATTATACAACGGCCTGCAAAATGTTAATGTGGCATAATGTTTGTTATATTATGTACCACCTTCATCTACAGACCCTCATTAAATGAAAAGCAAATCTTTATATGTCCACATATTTAAAAAAAAAGAACACTTCATGGGGTGTACTTACTTTACCAGATGACTATCTATCATATAGTGCCTTTCACATCTATCTATCTATCTATCTATCTATCTATCTATCTATCTATCTATCTATCTATCTATCTATCTATCTATCTATCTATCTATCTATCTATCTATCTATCTATCTATCTATCTATCTATCTATCTATCCTTGGTTCCTTGTAGACAGGGGTGCAATCCTTATAATAGCATACTGATAAACAAACAATATTAAATTAAAGAGTGATAAAAATGCAGGTATAACAGACAATAACTTTGAATAATGTTAACGTTTACCCTCCCAGTGGAACTGAAAGAGTCGCATAGTGTGATGGATGAACGATCTCCTCAGTCTGTCAGTGGAGCAGGATGGTGACAGCAGTCTGTCGCTGAAGCTGCTCCTCTGTCTGGAGATGATCCTGTTCAGTGGATGCAGTGGATTCTCCATGATTGACAGGAGTCTGCTCAGCGCCCGTCGCTCTGCCACGGATATTAGACTGTCCAGCTCCATACCAACAATAGAGCCTGCCTTCCTCACCAGTTTGTCCAGGCGTGAGGCATCTCTCTTCTTTATGCTGCCTCCCCAGCACACCACTGCGTAGAAGAGGGCGCTCGCCACAACCGTCTGATAGAACATCTGAAGCATCTTATTGCAGATGTTGGACGCCAGTCTTCTAAGGAAGTATAGTCGGCTCTGTCCTCTCTTGCACAGAGCATCAGTATTGGAAGTCCAGTCCAGTTTATCATCCAGCTGCAATCCCAGGTATTTATAGGTTTGCACCCTCTGCACACAGTCACCTCTGATGATCACGGGGTTCATGAGGTGCCTGGGCCTCCTAAAATCCACCACCAGCTCCTTTGGTTTTGGATCGGTGTAGCATGTAGATGATGGCATCCTCCACTCCCACCTTCTCCTGGTATGCGAACTGCAGAGGGTCGAGGGCGTGGTGGACCAGTGGCCTCAGGTGGTGAAGCAGCAGCCGCTCCATGGTTTTCATCACATGTGATGTCAGAGCGACAGGCCGGAAGTCATTCAGCTCACTAGGACGTGACATCTTTGGGACTGGGGTGTTGCAAGATGTTTTCCAAAGCCTTGGGACTCTCCCCTGTTCCAGGCTCAGGTTGAAGATGCGCTGTAGAGGACTCCCCAGCTCCAATGCACAGGCCTTCCAGCAGTCGTGGTGATACTACATCTGGACACGCTGCTTTACTGGCACGAAGTCTCCTCAGCTCTCTGCTTACCTGGGCTGCTGTAATTATGGGTGTGGGGAAACTCTCTCCTATACTGGTGTCAGCAGAAGGATGGGTGGAGGGTGCAGTACTCCAAGGTGAGAGTGGGTTAGGGTGGTCACACCTGTTAAAGAAGTTGTTCATCTGGTTTGCTCTCTCCACGTCTCTCTCGATGGTGGCACCCCGCTTCGAGATGCAGTCAGTGATGATCTTCATCCCATCCCACACTTCCTTCATGCTGTTGTTCTGCAACTTCTGCTCCAGCTTCCTCCTGTACTGCTCCTTCGCCGCCCTGAGCTGGACTCGGAGTTCCTTCTGCAACTCCAATAGATAGATAGATAGATAGATAGATAGATAGATAGATAGATAGATAGATAGATAGATAGATAGATAGATAGATAGATAGATAGATAGATAGATAGCGTAGTTGGCAGGATTGGATAGATAGATGTGAAAGGCACTATATAATAGATAGATAGATAGATAGATAGATAGATAGATAGATAGATAGATAGATAGATAGATAGATAGATAGATAGATAGATAGATAGATAGATAGATAGATAGGAAAGGCACTATATAAATGTAATTAATTCATCATCATTATTATTATTAATATAACTGTGCACAGACTGCCGGCCTTTGTGATCAAGATCATCTTCTCTTTCTTCAGGTTGTACACATGATATATTACACAGATGTGTTTACATTAAAGAAAATAATTCAACTTTTTAAGCAATTAAGAAAAATCTGAGGGCATTTTTTCTTTACAAAGAAATAGGTCACATTTGCCACAACAATGAGTAATTTAACGCTTGAAGCAGCAGTGATTTGTTAACCATCAGAAAAATGTGTTCTTAATAACGTCATACAATAATACAACAAGTGCCATTCCATTGTTTTGCCATTATTTACAAAGTTTAAAGTGCATTTACCAATTAATTACTCATTCATTTAAAATTCCTGCCAGAAATACTTGTGAAGTTTTCCATTAAGTGTTTAATTTAATCTCGCCATTGCCCTATAAAATCCCTCGGATGTGATAGCTGCAGGAACGACAAGTTACTGGAAAAGGAATTCAGATTGGTAGTAGGACAGCACTGAGGTTCTGTCCAGAGAAAGGAGTAAAAGGTTTTTTTATTGTGAAATTAAAAATATTCTCATTTCCCCTTTTTTTCCCCACTTTTCCTCCATTCCATGTATTTCACTGAATTTAACATTATTAATGTAGATCATTGTCTGTTTATGACTGCATTGATGTAGATGGGAAGTGTTAACTCTTTTGATACCACAGATGGCAGATTGGCCCAGTTTTAAATCTCTCCTCTCTCCGGAGGAGACGCCATATCCCTAACCCTAACCCTGAGCCTAACCGTTTTGCTTTACACGGGTGGTGAGTCTTTCCCAGTCAGATCTACAGATGTATCACATAAGACGTTTAACAAATGAGAGGAGACCATTCAGTCCATTTGTCACGCATGTTTTTAGCTAATAGCTAAGCTATTCCCCATATCTCATTCAGATTCTTCTTAAACGTTGTCATGATTTCTGTTTCAACTCCATGGCTCAGTAGTTTGTCCCGGATTCCCACAGCTCTTTCCATATGAAGTGCTCGCTGGCTTCAGTCCTAACTGCACTTCTGTATAATTTCCTTTTATTCTAGTTGGCCTCCTTGTATCATCTTTTCAGCCTTTAATTGAATGCTCCATCCTTCACAAATGTATTTCAGGATTTTTTTCTTATAGATCTCCTAATGGCTTTCCGGTGGAGCAGGTGATGGTGGAATGACACCGTTTCAAGAGTATGGTACGTTGTAACTGACCCCAAAATTATAGGAGGTCAGTGGCCGCCACAGATTTGAATGAATTTGAATGTGAATTTCCCATTGGGATTAATAAAGTATCTATCTATCTATCTATCTATCTATCTATCTATCTATCTATCTATCTATCTATCTATCTATCTATCTATCTATCTATCTATCTATCTATCTATCTATCTATCGATTTGTGTAACTATAAATGTCTACACCTAATGAAAAACAATGCAATTTGACAGCCAAGGTTAGCCCAATGCTTCTCCCAACCAACCGTTCAAATCAATCGACCACAACAGTATCCAAGTGTTTGTCATTATCTGCGCCAGCTCATGTGACTTGCCAGAAAGCTCCAGTGTTGTCTCATCTGTCCAAATGACATTCTCCAAGAAGCACTGTGGCTCGTCAATATGCATTTTAGCAAATTCCAGTCTGGCGTTTTTTTATGTTTTTCTTTCAACAGTGGTCTTCGTCCATTGAATCCATTGTCATTCAAAAAACAGCAGATGGTGCCGATCAGACACTGATGGACCCTGACCTTGGAGTTCATCTTACATCTCTATAGGAAGTTGTCCTTGGAATTTTGTCTGCCATTCTCTCTATTCTTCTGTCCATTATTGGGGTCGATTTCCCTCTTGCGACTGTGTCCAGGGAGGTTGGCTACAATCCCATGGACTGTAAACTTCTTAATAATATTTGGAATTGTTGTCACATCAAAGCCGCTTGGAGATGGTGGTCTTCCAGCCTTTGCCTTTTA
Organism: Erpetoichthys calabaricus; assembly: GCF_900747795.2. Classification (NCBI taxonomy): domain Eukaryota; kingdom Metazoa; phylum Chordata; class Cladistia; order Polypteriformes; family Polypteridae; genus Erpetoichthys; species Erpetoichthys calabaricus. Next base: position 11,164,588 of record NC_041408.2, on the reverse strand, counting down.
CATGCTGGTCCTTCTGATCTCCTCAGATGATTCTGTACTTGGCTTTCTCCGGTTCACATTCAGTGTGGGACACGTGGTGACACCAAACAGCAGAGTGATTGGAGACAATTGTGTGTGATAGGAATTCAAGTCTGAAAAATCTCTCAGATCTAATCCTTTCGGATCCTTTCCAGCGGTACCAACAAAGGTGTCCAGGTCATTTTAGAAGATGCATGTAGAATGATAAGCAATACTTGATCTCTCATGACGTTTGCTTTACTCGATGACATGTCAAAGGCAGGCAGGTAAACGGGTGACAATGGCTTTTCATTTCGTCACTTTTCACGAGGCAGACAGCACTTGATCAATGCATTTGTCCACGTCTGTACACATGTTAGCTAATAAATTTGAACAACACAGGAGAAAAAAATAAATAAATGTTATATTTAACCTTTGCATTTTCATTCTTGTCTTGCAGAATTCTGCACAGATTTCTCTTTTCTTCTCCCATGGAGGGACCTGGTGGTACTTACCTGCTACTTATTAATTTGTGACGGCTTTAGCTAAGGGGCCTGGGTGTAATAAACACTAACAGTCCACCCTTCGCCCTCATCTGGGAGATGTTCAGCGTAATCTCTGGAATGTTTGCTTAGGCCGTGCTTATCGTGTGCATTAGTCGCAGGCACACAAAAGGCTGCTTTGTCTTTTCAGTATCCAAGGAGTGTCCTCTGAAATGAACGTTTATTTGGATGTTAGCTATCGCTTTGCCTTTATATATAGGGATCCATTAGGGGATTCAGGCATAAAAGATTCAGCCAACACATTAAACCTGTTAGAGTGACTACCAAGAGCAGGAGGATCTTATCATCCTTGAAAAAACCCTGCCATGGCAAAATGAAGCAACATTTATTTTCACTTCACACGTTCAAAAAGACCATAAATATCAAGTTTCTTGAAAAAAGAAACGATTCACTTGAAAACATCTGTTGATTTTCTTCATAATTTGTTATCCATAGTCGTAGAAAGTCTGGTGGAGACACACACTATTCACACTGGAAAGTTTGATTTTGTGATCATTACACAGTGTTTCTACATTACCAATCACCGGTACGAGTAATAAAATGTTAGCTGAATAACGCCATCAAAAACTCACTCAAATCATGAAGATCTGTCATCTTATTTTGCCATAATAACAGAACAACCACTAGTGACGAGAGAAATGAAATTGAATTCACGGTGAAACTCGATGTTTAACTTCGCAAAAATAGCAAAAAAATTGCGTTTTTTGCTTTGTAGCAGTCCGGTGCCACTCAGACACTGACAGGATATACATCGATAGGACGGCGATTTATTTATTTTTTCGGTGGGGATTCCAGGAACGCACCCAGCCTTGGCCCGACCTGCACACACTCACAGACAGGGATACGAATCAAACAAAAGTGTGAAATTTATGGAGTGAAAATCAATTAACAACCACAAAGATCAGACAAACCTCCCCTTCCCCTTCAGCGATACAACAATCGACCCCGACAATAAACGCTCACGACAGTGTCCTTATCGCAGTTCAGATGTGGTAGTGGTGTGGACTTAAGATGACAATGATGATCCTGGGAACAGCTTCCATTATAAATGAACTGGACAGTCCTACCGGTAGTCCTGAGATTTATGGGAATGCTACCTTGAAAGACAACTGACGACTAATCCACCACTATTCACATGACAGGCAGGCACGAAACATCCTTACGAGAAACAATCCAGGGTACAAATGACTTCACAGTGGTTACGTTGGACGGGACACACAGGTTACACAGAAACACCGATCTCTCCCTTGCTACTTTGCTAGCCCATTTTCAAGTTTCCTGCTGGCCCTTCTTGTCCCCAGCAGACATCCAATGAAGGCAATCCCCTTTGGGGCTGCTGGGAAATGGAGTCCTCCCAGCGTTAGCACTGCTACAGCTTTATGGATCAAATTAAATGTTAGACAGACTAATGTAAGTTGACAAAATTGATCATTTTAGTTTAAAGATGGTGTAAGGAAAGAAAACGAGAAGTATGACAGGTTGTGATTCACGTTTAATGGCAAAAGTAAAATAGAGCCATCGCACTGGTCTGGTGTGATGTCTTATTTAGACGTTACATAGAACATGAGGTGGAAGAGGCGGGCCTTCCAGAGGATGACCAGAGGTGACATCAGCAGTCCTCCAGTCTGTGGAGTCTGAGCCACGGCACTAAGTTGAATTCACGGCAAAACTTGCTGTTTCACTTTGCAGAAAAATTATCAAAACAAAATTGTGTTTTGCTTTATGGATCAACTTATATAATTTGATAAAAGTAAATTTTAGACTAGTGTAATGTGATGAAAGTGCTAGTTTTATTTTAAATATGGTGTAAAGGAAAGACAACGAGAAGTATGATGGGTTGGGGTGCCACATTACAAATCCTGTTCAACGGCAAAATCGAAAAATACAAAAATAGAGCCAGCGCACTGGTCTGGTGTGACGTCATGTTCAGACATGAGATGCTTGGTGATGCTTGGGGTTAAATCAGAATCCCAGGGCAGAAGAGGCGGGGCTTCCAGAGGAGGAGAGGAAGTGACATCAGTAGTCCTCCAGTCTGTGGCCTTCGGGTGTTAAGCACACCAGAGGAAATGATGTGTGTGACAGCACCAACCCATGGCCTGGGGTGGAATTACAGCTAGTGTAGAAAACCTGATGCCCCTTATGCATGTGCATATGACGGTGGTGTGGTATTAAATTTAGGTCTGGTGGTCAGTAAGCGTTAACTCATTCAACAGTCAGTAGGACACACTCTTAACTTAGAGGTGGACAGTGCAGTTGTCCAGGGTTGGTTCCTTTGAACATCAATTGATTTCAGACCCATTGACGTTGGCATCTATAAGGGATGAGTACACCAATGGAAAAAAATAATGCGTTAATTTTGATGGACTTGGTGCTTTTGATTTTGCATGTTTGTGCTTAGGGATCTTTTACATAATGCAAGTTTTATTTTGACCGTGCTTCCGAATATTGTCATAAGTGGCTTTCCTCATAGGCATCTTTTCCATTCTTTTTTGCTTATTTATTACTGGCACATTCCCAGTAAGTCAGCTTACTGCCATGTTTCCCTGTCTAGTGCCAAAGAGTCTCTGGGCTACATTTTGTGTGTGTGTGTGTTTTTAAGCATAGATAAAAGCTCATAAATAATGTCATATTCTGGAGAATTAAAATGCATATTTTTATTTTTTGCTTGTTATTATTAGGCATTCATTTGCTACACATGTTGTTTACCCTGGGAGTATGTAATCTGTAGATAAGCTCTTATGCATAAAACATTGCTCACTCTGTCAACTGAATCAATTTTAGATTTGCACTGTCGGAAGAAAGTAACTTAAATCCTTCATTTTAACAGAGTTTATTAATAAACATTACTTTAGCTGTTTTTATGTTTAAAATGCAATCGATTCAGCAAGTAATGAGGAAGCAAATGCTGCATCTTAATTTTCTTCTTTATTATGCCAATTATTTCATTACGTTGTTAACATTTTCGATTTATTTAATTATGTATACATAAGTATATTTAATTTATGAAGCTACACTATATTTACAGGCCCAGTGCAATGCAGTCCTGGAGGTTCTTTGTTAGCAGAATAAAAATTGTTGCTGAACAAGAAAATAAAAAGATGGAATAAATATTTAATGTTTAATGAATACTCAAAATAGGTCATACAAGTGCAGAATGATTATGATGTTAAATTGTGGGACTGAAAACTATCCTTTTATTCGTTTGATAAATTACATTTTAATAACCAAATAAAAGTCAGTCAGACAAAGAATGCAATATGTTATTTATATCAAATCTGAAATCTCCTCCCAAGCCATCTTACAATTCCCCGAGTCTCAGGTTGCATATGGAATTAGATGGCGAGATGCCTGACGACAATCGCACACAAAACTGATGACACATTTCTTCTGTCGTGGGATCACACCACACTACGATCCATCACGTCATGGCATAAAATGAGCTGCTTGTGAGACCCTTTGTACCAGTCATCACAGTTTAGAGGGGTGCCGGTTCAATTCAGTTTAGTTTTGTATAGCGCTCTTCACTGAGTGCAGGTGCCGTGACAGTCCTTACTAATTACATAATGAATGCATATAAAGACACTGGCTTGGACTGGGAGGGATCGTGGTGGGATTCCATGACAAAACATTTGGCATAGTCGGCAGGACTTGCACTATGGACAGGTGGAGTGTAGTGGAGGTGTTGTGCAAAAAAAAAGTGGGGACGAGTGAGAAAGAGTGCAGTTGATGTCACCCAGTAACACCCCACTTGTAGTGCTTAGAGGTGGTCCCTGCATGCACAAGCATAGGAGGTCTCATATTAGCTCAAGGCATATAAGGAACTACTTCTGAAGGCCTTAATCTAGACGTCGTGGGTTCATGGCTGGCCAGTGGTAGTTATCTGGGACAGATCGTTGTGTGATTCTTTGATAAAAACACTTGGGATAGTCAGCAGGACTTTCACGTTGGATAGGTAGAGTGTAGTGGAAGTGCTTTACCAGAAGAGCTGGATGTTGAGTGACAGAGAGCTAATCTGACATTAGCAGGAAGTGCTCCACGTGTAGTGCTTAGAGGTGGTCCCTGTATGTACCAACATCGGAGTTCTCATGTTAGCTCAAGGCATACTGTATAAGGAACTACTTCTGAAGGCCTTAATCTAGATGTCATGGGTTCATGGCTGGCCAGTGGTAGCTATCTGGAACAGATCGTTGTGTGATTCCTTGATAAAAACACTTGGGATAGTCAGTAGGACTTTCACGTTGGATAGGTGGAGTGTAGTGGAAGTGCTTTACCAGAAGAACTGGGTGTTGAGTGACAGAGAGCTAATCTGACGTTAGCAGGAAGTGCTCCACGTGTAGTGCTTAGAGGTGGTCCCTGTATGTACAAACATAGGAGGTCTCATATTAGCTCAAGGCATATAAGAAACTACTTCTGAAGGCCTTAATCCAGACATTGTGGGTTCTGGCCAGTGGTAGTTACCCAAATGTCTAAGCTGGGACAGATCTTTGTGTGATTACTCGATAAAACACTTGGTATAGTCAGCAGGATTTTCACATTGGATAGGTGGAGTGTAGTGGAAGTGCTTTACCAGAAGAGCTGGGTGTTGAGTGACAGAGAGCTAATCTGACATTAGCAGGAAGTGCTCCACGTGTAGTGCTTAGAGGTGGTCCCTGTATGTACAAACATCGGAGTTCTCATGTTAGCTCAAGGCATATAAGGAACTACTTCTGAAGGCCTTAATCTAGATGTCATGGGTTCATGGCTGGCCAGTGGTAGCTATCTGGAACAGATCGTTGTGTGATTCCTTGATAAAAACACTTGGGATAGTCAGTAGGACTTTCACGTTGGATAGGTGGAGTGTAGTGGAAGTGCTTTACCAGAAGAACTGGGTGTTGAGTGACAGAGAGCTAATCTGACGTTAGCAGGAAGTGCTCCACGTGTAGTGCTTAGAGGTGGTCCCTGTGTGCAGAAGTTCTCTCATTAGGTCTTGGGATAAAAAAACGCTGCCTTTGAGGGACCTTGTAATCTAGATATTGCAAACTGGCAGTTACCATAATGGAAATGTCTGGGCTGGGATGGATCACTGTGTGATACCACGACAAACAAAAGAACAGCTACCCTTTGATGTTAATATGTTATTACAAAGTGTTCTAGCTTTTCATGTATGGTTCTTTTTCACTTATTTTTTTTAGATTTTTATGAAAACGTATTGCTTTGTTTTGGTCATCCAAGTGCACAATAGACTGGAGAAAGAGTAAGAAAGACCAGGAAGTGCTCCACTTCGCGCACAGCTTGTCCTTGTACCCTTCCTTTAGCTGAAAACACCGCCAAGGAGGGGGATTTAAAGGGCCATTAGAATTCAGAGGTTGTGGGGTCAAGGCTGGCTGCCAGCAGTTATCACAGTGCAAATCTATGAAGGCCCATGGTGTGCGTGTGAAACCATGATACAACACGTGGCGTAGTCGGCAAGATTTGCACTATGGTAAGGTTGGAGTGAGGTGTCAGTGTGGTGCTGCATAGTAGGGTGGGGAGAAAATGTCCAGATGACATCACCAGGAAGCACTTTGATTACAGCCACTCCTTGTGCCTAATGAGGTGCAGTGGTGGCTCTGAGGCTAGTGGTCTGCGGTACCAATCGGAAGGGTGCCGGTTCAAGTCCTGTAAATACCAGAAGTTACTTTATTCCTTTGGGCCCTTGAGCAAGGCCCTTAACCTGCAATTGCTTTGTCTTGGGTATGACGTAAATCTGCATCCAGCCCTACAAGCTGGTTCTCCAACTTGCAGGAAAAAACCAGGGGGGCTGGTGGCAGGATTGGCACTCCAGCCACCGTACAAATATCACTCACTGTTCCAGTGTGGTGCTGAGATGTCACCTGCTGTACTCGGGTCCAAATCCAGGTGGTTTGTTGTGTGGTGGGTGCGGCAACACGCTATCAGCGCATGCTCCCCACCTTGTGTCTAAAGATACTATAGTCTCCTTTGGCTCAAAATACTGCCAAGGAGGAGGATTTCAAAGTCCTATAGAATTCAGAGGTTGTGGGTTTAAGGCAGGCAACCAAGAGTTGTCACAATTGAAAATCTGTGAACTGAGAAGGCCCATGGTGTGTGTGTGTGTATGAAACCACCATACAACAATTGGCGTAGTCGGCAGGATTTGCATTATGGTGAGGGTGGTGTGTGGTGCTGCACAATAGGGTGGCTGTTTGGATGTGAGAGGATAAAACCCAGATGACAACACCAGGAAGCACTTCTTTTACAGCCTCTCCTTGTGTGTAGATCTAATGGGGTCTTCCTTTAGCTCAAAACACTGCCAAGGAGGGGTGTTTAGAGCACCATTAGAATCAAGAGATTGTGGGTTCGGGAGTTGTCACAGTGCAAATCTGTAAACTGAGAAGGTTTGTGGTATGTGTGTGCGTGTGTGAAGCCATGACAGAAGGGTCGATTTTTTGAAATCTTTTTGACTCCCTGCACTGATTAATTTGGGATGTTCTGAAGTGCTGGTCCTGGTGCTTCTTGTCTTGCTATATGTTTGCGAGACATGGACGCTCTCCAGTGACCTGAGATGAAGACTGGACTCCTTCAGTACTGTGTCTCTCCGGAAAATCCTTGGGTACCACTGGTTTGACTTTGTGTTGCTCATGGAGTCCCGAACGAGTGAGGGTCCTGATAAAAACCAAAGATCCAGGCATTTAATGACCTCTTGGGCACTGCCATCAGCAGTGTGTCTGTCTGCGGAGAGAGTGTCGATCTCGTCGAGAGGTTTACTTACATCGGCAGTGACATTCATGACTCTGGTGACTCTCTCTATGAAGTCAGTAGACGGATTGGGAGAGCATGGGGGCTCATGAGGTCACTGGAAAGGGGTGTGTGGCGCTCCCGATATCTCTGCAAAAAGGACGGAGGTCCAAGTCTTTAGAGTCCTGGTGCTTCCTGTTTGTGAGACATGGACGCTATCCAGTGACCTGAGACGAAGATTGGACTCCTGCAATTCTGTGTCTCTCCGGAAAATCCTTGGGTACCGCTGGTTTGACTTTGTGTTGCTCATGGAGTCCCTAATGAGGCACATTACCTGCATAGATAGATAGATAGATAGATAGATAGATAGATAGATAGATAGATAGATAGATAGATAGATAGATAGATAGATAGATAGATAGATAGATAGATAGATAGATAGATAGATAGATACTTTATTAATCCCAAGGGCAAATTCACATACTCCAGCAGCACCTTACCGATACAAAAAACAATATTAAATTAAAGATTGATAACAATGCAGGTATACAGACAGACAATAACTTTGTACAATGTTAACGTTTACCCCCCCGGGTGGAATTGAAGAGTCGCATAGTTTAGGGGAGGAACAATCTCCTCAGTCTGTCAGTGGAGAAGGACGGTGACAGCAGTCTGTCGCTGAAGCTGCTCCTCTGTCTGGAGATGATCCTGTTCAGTGGATGCAGTGGATTCTCCATGATTGACAGGAGTCTGCTGAGCGCCCGTTGCTCTGCCACGGATGTCAAACTGTCCAGCTCCGTGCCTACAATAGAGCCTGCCTTCCTCACCAGTTTGTCCAGGCGTGAGGCGTCCTTCTTCTTTATGCTGCCTCCCCAGCACACCACCGCGTAGAAGAGGGTGCTCGCCACAACCGTCTGATAGAACATCTGCAGCATCTTATTGCAGATGTTGAAGGACGCCAGCCTTCTAAGGAAGTATAACCGGCACAGAGAATCAGTATTGGCAGTCCAGTCTAATTTATCATCCAGCTGCACTCCCAGGTATTTATAGGTCTGCACCCTCTGCACACAGTAACCTCTGATGATCACAGGGTCCAGGAGGGGTCTGGGCCTCCTAAAATCCACCACCAGCTCCTTGGTTTTACTGGTGTTCAGGTGTAGGTGGTTTGAGTCGCACCATTTAACAAAGTCCTTGATTAGGTTCCTATACTCCTCCTCCTGCCCACTCCTGATGCAGCCCACGATAGCAGTGTCATCAGCGAACTTTTGCACGTGGCAGGACTCCGAGTTGTATTGGAGGTCTGATGTATATAGGCTGAACAGGACCGGAGAAAGTACAATCTCTTGTGGAGCTCCTGTGTTGCTGACCACAATGTCAGATGTGCAGTTCCCAAGACGCACATACTGAGGTCTGTCTGTAAGATAGTCCACGATCCATGCCACCAGGTATGAATCTACTCCCATCTCTGTCAGCTTGTCCCTACGGAGCAGAGGTTGGATGGTGTTGAAGACGCTAGAGAAGTCCAGAAACAGAATTCTTACAGCACCACTGCCTCTGTCCAAGTGGGAGAGGGATCGGTGTAGCATATAGATGATGGCATCCTCCGCTCCCACCTTCTCCTGATATGCAAACTGCAGAGGGTCGAGGGCGTGTTGAACCTGTGGTCTCAGGTGGTGAAGCAGCAGCCTCTCCATGGTCTTCATCACATGTAACATCAGGGCAACTGGCCGGAAGTCATTCAGCTCACTAGGACGTGATACCTTTGGGACTGGGGTGATGCAAGATGTTTTCCAAAGCCTCGGGACTCTCCCCTGTTCCAGGCTCAGGTTGAAGATGCGCTGTAGAGGACCCCCCAGCTCCGATGCACAGACCTTCAGCAGTCTTGGCGATACTCCATCTGGACCCGCTGCTTTGCTGGCATGTGAGGGAGCGTCAGTTACAGTACAGCAGTTACAGCACTACGGCCATGTGGCACGTTTCCCCCAGGGTGATTCCACCTTGTAAGATCCTCATTGTTGACGACCCGAGTGGCTGGACCAGGCCAAGAGGTGGCCCACGTAACACCCGGTTGCGGCAGATAGAGGGTCATTTCTGGAGGGTGGGACTGCACCGCGTGTCTGCCCTGGGGGGGTTGCCTTGGGTGTGATACCAGTGCATGCTCCCCAACTTGACTTGACTTGTAAAACGGAGGAAACATCAGCTGTTAATTGATTGTATCTTTTTTGCTCCCCACCATACTCGCTAGGGTAATGTCTTTGTTCAGTCCCTTGATTTTCCAAAACTACAGTGTGATTAATTGATTAATCAACCAAGGACAATAAAAAAAAAAAACATCCACCCTTCATTTTAACCTTGTTATTTTTTCATGTTAATTTCCGAATGCATACAAAAATGCGATCTAAGGAAACTGAAAGTCGCCAGTGTCTGCCAGAGGCACACATCCAAAGAAGACAAAAAAAAATGTATCCACCAGGCGGGAACAGAACAATAAGGTGAATATCTGATCAATATTTTATTTTATACGTTGCTGTTTGTTTATTATTGTGCAACCTTGAAGGTTGACTGGTGGACATCGTGCAACTGTAATGATATCAACACCCCCTGGCTGAAAGAGAGCAGTACGGCTGCAGGCTACACCAGCTTTGAAACTGGAGAGCTGGAAATATTGAAACTCGACACCCTGCTGAATCCAATAGATTAACCTTAAATTCAATACAAATAAGGCTGTAGTCTCTGACTAAAATTGAAAGATATATTTAGCCTTTTGTTGTGTGTGGCTTTCTCTTATCTTCAAAGGTGAAGCCTGAAGCTCAGTCCTTGTTTTCTTGTAATTCTGCTCTTCTGTTCTGCAGCCTCCCCCTCGGGACTTTCAGGGGCTGAGAAAAAGAACAAGAGGTGCTATATTTCCTTACATATTTCATTAGCCTGCCACAAAGTGAGCCACCAGCTTGAGAAACAAAAGGCTTCTTTAGTGGATTGGCAACCCGATTTGAATACAGACGACTCAGTCAACAATTTAAAAAAGGAGGAAAAGATGTCAGAGCGACTTGGAACTGCTTTCCGCAAATGAAGAATACATTAAACACGCGGTGATCTGTTATCTTGCGGATCGCATTCTTACCGGTGAAAGGTGAAGGTTCTCATCACCGGGTTAGTGACACTTTCAGGTATCATAAGATGTGACAGAAATGCAAATTCCGATAAATTCAGCTTCATTTTGTTGAAGTTATTAAAATAATCTTGCGTTTTCACAAATTATTCCTTGACATATTTTAATAGGATGCATTTCCAGTGTGTGTGGGACTGTGCTTTTGTCACCTATCCTGTTTGTGCATTTTTTTATGGACAGGATATCAAGGTGCAGCCGGGGAGGGGGGGTCCGGTTCGGTGGGCCTTACAATCGCATCACTCAGTGGCGTAGCTAGAGTTTGTGCCGCTCGTGCTTCAATTTGCCGCCCTCCAGCATATCTGAATATGTTAAGCTATCCATCCATCCATTTTCCAACCTGCTGAATCCGAACACAGGGTCACGGGGGTCTGCTGGAGCCAATCCCAGCCAACGCAGGGCACAAGGCAGGAACCAATCCTGGGCAGGGTGCCAACCCACCGCAGGACACACACAAACACACAGTAGGGACAATTTAGAATCACCAGTCCACCAAACCTTCATGTCTTTGGACTGTGGGGGGAAACCGGAGCGCCCGGAGGAAACCCACGCAGACATGGGGAGAACATGCAAACTCCATGCAGGGAGGACCTGGGAAGCAAACCCGGGACTCCTAACTGCGAGGCAGCAGCGCTACCACTGCGCCACCGTGCCGCCCATGTTAAACTATTTAAATAGAAAAATAAAATGATGTATAGAGAAAAATTAAGATAATTTTTGCATAGATAGTGTAATAGAAAGAAAATTCGACAGCCAGTAAAATAAAGTTTTGGGGAACCACCCCATATAACGGGTGTCAAACTCCGGGCCTGGAGGGCCGCAATGGCTACAGGTTTTCATGCTAACCCTTTTCCTAATCAGTGACCAGTTTTCACTGCTAATTAACTTCTTTTCTTTTCATTTTAGTAGCCATGGTTTTAACGATTCAGTCCTCTGAATGTATTCCTTTCTTCACTAAATGGCAGGAAAACAGAAATGAGATGTGACGGATGACCAGCTAAACTGGGATTTCATACTCCAACCAATCTATTAATGAGAAGCGGGTGGACTGGTGATTCTAAATTGTCCCAAGTGTGTGCTTGGTGTGTGGGTGTATTTGTGTGTGTCCTGCGGTGGGTTGGCACCCTGCCCGGGATTGGTTCCTGCCTTGTGCCCTGTGTTGGCTGGGATTGGCTCCAGCAGACCCCTGTGACCCTGTGTTCGGATTCAGCGGGTTGGACAATGGATGGATGATTCTTGCTGTTAATTAAGCCCCTTATTTAATTCCATGGCTTGTTGCTGCTCTCATTCTGCCACAGCACACATTTCCAAAGCTGTTGATTTTTCTGTTTTTTCTAAGAACGCCATCAAAACGTTTTGGTGACCTGAGAGATTAGCCTTACTGAGACCATCACCTTTCATTATTTTCAGATTTTGTGTGGTGGACAAAGATGAGCTGATCATGTGGCAGCTTGTTTCATGTCTCATTATTGTTTGGCTGCTAATTAACTCTTTGAGGGCTGAATAATATTTTTCCAAAAAAGTTTCTGAAAAGCAATGGTTTCACACAGAAATCAACATAAAACGTCTGTTGCTGCATGCTGTGGCTGGCAGTTTGTGAAGAATGTGCAGCAGGTTTGCTGCCAGGCTGTCTTCACGTGGCCGGGGCAGCAGCAGCAGCGATCACGGTGGTTTCTACCTCTTATAATTGTTAAGTGGCAGTTCTACCTGGTGAATATTGTCTGTACCACGATTAGTTGGGGACCAAAAGAGACAACTAAGGGGCCTGACTCAAGTTAATTAAAACTAAAATAAAAGAACTTAATTTGCATCAAAAACTGGCCACTAATTAAGAAGATGGTTAGAACGAAAACCTGCAGCCACTGTGGCCCTCTAGGCCCGGAGTTCGACACCCGTGCCATATAATGTCCAATGGACAGGTCAAAATAAAGCTGAAGCATGAGGGTTCAACCAAGCATTTGACAAAATAACATTGCAAATAGAGGGGTATCCATCCATCCATTCTCCAACCCGCTGAATCCGAACACAGGGTCACGGGGGTCTGCTGGAGCCAATCCCAGCCAACACAGGGCACAAGGCAGGGAACCAATCCTGGGCAGGGTGCCAACCCACTGCAGTAGAGGGGTATTTAAATAATAATAATAATTCTTTGCATTTATATAGCGATTTTCTCACTACTCAAAGCGCTCAGCAGTTGCCGGTTAAGGGCATTGCTCAAGGGCCCAACAAAGAAGAGTCCCTATTGCCATTTACGGGATTCGAACCGGCAACCTTCCGATTGCCAGTGCAGATCCCTAGCCTCAGAGCCACCACTCCACCTTTAATTTTCTATTTATACAGAAAATCAAAATGCTACAGTAAATTAAATGGGGGAAGTGACGTCTTGGCTCTGACATGTTCGTGACGTCATCGAGGAGAGACGGAAAGACAAGTCGGCCATTTTGGCTCTTTGATACGGCGGTTTATTTTTCTTCTTTGCTTCTGCGGAAAAACAGAGAGAAAGGTTAGTACCCTTTTGTAGCCCTCCGTCTCTCGACCGTCTACTCACCGTGGGTTTTGTCGACTGCCTCCTGAGCGCGCGTGCAGCAATAATTTTTCACATATAATTATTTATAAGCATCAACTAGACAATAATATAGTATAGACGCACTGATAAGCCGTGTTCTAATTATTAGTTTAATATAATTACGCTACGGAAAACAGAACCAGTGTAGTGTACAAGTGATAGGTGGAGATGTTTTCTGCGCAGAACAAGAACATATTCGTATTGATGATGAAACGTGTTTCATTTTACTTGTGCGTATTGGATTAAAACAATCCATTATGTGAACTCGTGACTGTGTTGGACGTTATTGGGTCTGGGATATGGGGGCTAACATATACCTGGCCATCTCACTTGGACACTTCATACCACACAGCTGGTCAAGAGGGCTCAGCAGTGGCTGTACTTTCTGAGGAGGCTGAGGAAGTTTGGTATGTCGACTAAGATCCTCGGCAACTTCTACAGCTGCATTGCTGAGAGCATCTTGACCAGCTGCATCACCAGGTGGTACGGCAACACGACTGCTATGGACCGCAAATGCCTGCAGAGAGTGGTAAAGACTGCTGAGAAGATCACCAGGACCCCACTGCCCTCTCTGCAGAGCATCTACAACTGCCTCGATCCTCAGAGACCCCCCAACACGAACTGTTCACACTTCTACCTTCAGGCAGGAGGTATAAAAGTATGAAGTGCAGGACTTCCAGGCTAAAGAACTCTTTCTGTCCCAAGGCCATGAGACTCCTAAATAACTGACTGGAGTTTATAACCGTGGGCCACCTCATTCTATCGACCTCACACAACTGTATTGGACTTGTCCATCACACACCTACCTGAACATTACACTTTATACTTCCGTTTTTATACGTTATGCTGCCTCTGTTACTTATTATCTATCTGCTACTTATTATTTATGTTTATCTTTATACGTTGGTTTTGGCATTTGGTGTGGACAGCAAAGAAAGAGTTTCATTGTACATGGAAATCTGTTTCCTTACTGTGTACATGACAATAAACTTTGAACTTGCACTTGAACAGTGGAGCCCCTTCTGGTTACAACAGCTATAAAGAAGAGACCACGTGATCACGTTTCAGTCTGACATGTGGTTAGTCACGATTGATTTTTCCCCATACTGGTGATACAAACGACTCTTAACAAGTAAAGATGCGGTGAGGGATACATGCGGAATCCACTCCCTCGCTTTACTACGATGGCAGAAGAAATATCTAAATGTTCTTTAGAACACAAACACACAGCCTTCGTCTCCGTTTCTTGAAATGCAATATGTACTCATTTCATTTTGTGTCACGGCGACACCGCGATTCAAATCCGCATCTAGTAGTTTCTTGGTAACGTCATTCACCCACAGTGTATAAACGTAATAAAAGCAGGCAATGCGCTCAGTGCAAAGTTTACTCTGCCATGCATTTAAAAAACAGGGCCTGGTAATTTCCTGCAATTATTTATGTAATTCTACTTTGAAGGTCTTGTTTATGTATCGGCTCACCGCTAGTGTTAAGGGGGCCTTCTTTTCAAAAACCTTTTCTTTTTTAATGGTATAGAGCAGAGGTCCCCAACTCCGGTCCTGTAGGGCTGCAGTGGCAGAAGCTTTTCATTCTAACCCTTTTCTTAATTGGTGACCATTTTTGTGGCTAATTAACTCCTTTTACATTCCTTTTAATTGACTTTTTTAAGATTTGCTCTCCTGAATTTCTTCATCGTTCCTCTGATTTGCTTTATTTCTTTCCTTAAATGGCATCCAAACAGAAATGAAATGTGAAGCGAGTGAGCCAAGAGAACACCAACTCAGTCAGGGACTCAAATTCCAACCAGTTGCTTCATGAGGTGCCGAGTCTCGTCATTAATTAAACCCGTTCTTTAATTCCATGGCCTGTTGTTGATTTTCTCTTTTCTGTTAAATTGTTTTATGGACCTGAGCAGATCAGCATTACTAAGACCTTCACCTTTCTTGATTCTCAGAGATTGTATGATGGTCACAGTTTGTTGGTCCTGTTTTGTGTCTCATTATTGTTTGGCAGATAATACAGGGGTCTGAGTCTTCAATTAAAATGAATTCAAAAGGAGTTAATTAGCAGCAAAAACAGGTCTCTGATTAAGAAAAAGGTGAGAATGAAAGCCTGCAGCCACCGTGGCCCTCCAGGACCGGAGTTGGACAACCCTGGGCTAACGGTATCATATAGTAGAGGGTCCCCAACCCCGGTCCTGGAGGGCCGCTGTGGCTGCAGGTCTTCATTCTAACCCTTTTCTTAATCGGTGACCAGCTTTGTGGCTAATTAACTCCTTTTACATTCCTTTTAATTGACTTTTTTTAAGATTTATTCTCCTGAATTTCTTCATTGTTCCTCTGATTTGCTTCATTTCTTTCCTTAAATGGCACCCAAACAGAAATGAAATGTGAAGCGAGTGAGCCAACAGAAGACCAACTCAGTCAGGGCCTCCAGCTCCAACCAGTTGCTTCATGAGGCGCCGAGTCTTGTCGTTAATTAAACCCGTTCTTTAATTCCATGGCCTGTTGTTGATTTTCTCTTTTCTGTTAAATTGTTTTATGGACCTGAGCAGATCAGCATTCCTGAGACTTTCACCTTTCTTGATTCTCAGAGATTGTATGATGGTCACAGTTTGGTGGTCCTGTTTTGTATCTCATTATTGTTTGGCAGAAAATGCAGGGGTCTGAGTCTTCAACTGCGACACCGCGGTTCAAATCCGCATCTAGTAGTTTCTCGGTAACGTCATTCACCCCCAGTGTATAAACGTAATAAAAGCAGGCAATGCGCTCAGTGCAAGGTTTACACTGCCATGCATTTAAAAAACAGGGCCTGGTAATTTCCTGCAATTATTTATGTAATTCTATTTCAAAGGTCTTGTTTATGTATCGACTCACCGCTAGCGTTAAGGGGGCCTTCTTTTCAAAAACGTTTGCCTTTTTTCCGTTTATTTATGAAAACCCAGGTTGACTTGTCATTTCTAACGGTATTTTCTTTCTCACAGCATGTATTCATTACCACACTCGTTCCCTTTTTTTTTTCTTTTTTTCAATCTTCAGGTAGAAATAAGCTGTTTTTTTTTTCAAGATTGAAAAATATAAAGGTACATAATAACCATAAAAGTAACCAAAAAGTACATTTATTGGATTTTTTTGTGAACAAACCTGCAGGGTCTTCGGAAATAGAAGGTGCCATTTTTTATTCTGAAGCCCTTCATTTAAGGAGGTGTGCTAAATTAAAATGAAGGTATGATATACGGAAATCTTTATGACTGATCTATTTGTGGATATTTTTTAGAATTCAACTCAGTATATAATAATAATACTAATACTACATTCTTTACATTTATATTGCGCTTTTCTCACTACTCCAAGCTCTTTGCACAGTGAGTGGGGAGCCATTTGAACCACCACTGATGTGCAGCACCCACCTGGATGATGCGACGGCGGCCATTTATGCGCCAGTACCCTCGCCATACATGAGCTGTTAGATGGTGAAATGTTAGCCAATTAGAGACTGGGGATGAAAAGGGGGCCAGAATGGACAAGGCCATGGAGGGCAGTTTGGCCCGGACATCAGATAACTCCTTACTTCTTATAAAGGATACCCAGGGCTCTTTTGTGACCACAGAGAGTCAGGACCTCTGTTTGATGTCTCATCTGAAGGAATGTGCCATTTTAACAGCACAGTGACCCCGTTACTGCCCTGGGGCTTTGAGATCCACACAAAGAGCACAGGGTAAGAGCACCTTGCTGGCCTTGCCAACATCTCTATAATAATAAGTCAGTCAGCCAGTCATTCTCCAACCCGCTATATCCTCACACAGGGTCACGGGGGTCTGCTGGAGCTAATCCCAGACAGCACAGGGCACAAGGCAGGAACAAATCCTGGGCAGGGCGCCAGCCCACCACAGGGCACACACTAGGGACAATTTAGGATCGCCAACGCACCTAACCTGCATGTCTTTGGACTGTGGGAGGAAACCCACGCAGACACGGCGAGAACATGCAAACTCCACACAGGGAGGACCCGGGAAGCAAACCCAGGTCTCTGTACTGCGAGGCAGCAGCGCTACCACTGCGCCACCGTGCCACCCTAGTATATAGATAATAATAATTCTTTACATTTATATAGTGCTTTTCAAAGCACTTCAGTAAGTGGAGAGTCACTTCAATCACCGCATAATGTGCAGCACCCACCTGGATGATGTGACAGCAGCCATTTTTGAGCCAGTACCCTCGCCACACATAAGCTGTTAGGTGGTGAAGTGGTGAGAGACAGATTGCCAATCAGAGATAGGCGGTGATTAGAGGGCCAGAATGGACAAGGCCGTGGAGGGCAGTTTAGCCAAGACATCAGGATACCCCTTTCTCCTTATAAAGGATACCCAGGGCTCTTTTGTGACCACAGAGAGTCAGGACCTCCGTTTGATGTCTCATCTGAAGGAATGTGCCATTTTTACAGCACAGTGACCCCATTACATCCCTCAGGCATTGAGATCCACACAAAGAGCACAGGATAAGGCCCCCCTGCTGACCTTGCTATCACCACTATAATAATAGTAATAGTTCTTTCCATTTATCTAGCACTTTTCTCACTACTCAAAGCACTTTACACAGTGACGGTACGGTATCATAGAGCAGGGGGTCCCCAACTCCGGTCCTGGAGGGCTGCAGTGGCTGCAGCTTTTCATTCTAGCCCTTTTCTTAATTGGTGACCATTTTGTGGCTAATTAACTCCGTTTCCATTCACTTTAGTTGACTTGTTTTTTAAGATTTGTTCCCCTGAATTTCTTCATTGTTCCTCTGATTTGCTTCATTTCTTTCCTTAAATGGCACCCAAACAGAAATGAAATGTGAAGCGAGTGAGCCAACAGAAGACCAACTCAGTCAGGGCCTCCAACTTCAACCAGTTGCTTCATGAGGCGCCGAGTCTCGTCGTTAATTAAACCCGCTCTTTAATTCCATGGACTGTTGTTGATTTTCTCTTTTCTGTTATATTGTTTTATGGACCTGAGCACATCAGCATTCCTGAGACCTTCACTTTTCTTTATTCTCAGAGACTGTATAATGGTCACAGTTTGGTGGTCCTGTTTTGTATCTCATTATTGTTTGGCAGATAATGCAGGATTCTGAGTCTCCAAGAACAAATCAATTAAAATGAATTCAAAAGGAGTTAATCGGAGTTGGACAACCCTGGGCTAACAGTATCATACAGCAGAGGGTCTCCAACTCCAGTCCTGGAGGGAATGCTGTGGCTGCAGGTTTTCATTCTAACCTTTTCCTTAATTGGTGACCAGTTTTGTGGCTAATTAACTCCTTTTACATTCCTTTTAATTGACCTTTTTAAGATTTGTTCTCCTGAATTTCTTCATCGTTCCTCTGATTTGCTTCATTTCTTTCCTTAAATGGCACCCAAACAGAAATGAAATGTGAAGTGAGTGAGCCAACAGAAGACCAACTAAGTTAGGGCCTCCAACTCCAACCAGTTGCTTCATGAGGTGCGGAGTCTCGTCATTAATTAAACCTGTTCTTTAATTCCATGGCCTGTTGTTGATTTTCTCTTTTCTTTTAAATTGTTTTATGGACCTGAGCAGATCAGCATTCCTGAGACCTTCACCTTTCTTTATTCACAGATATTATGTGGTGGTCACAGTTTGGTGGTCCTGTTTTTGGCTCTTTTTGTATCTCATTATTGTTTGGCAGATAATTAAGGGGCCTGAGTCTTGAAGAGCAAGTCAAATAAAATGAATTGAAAAGGAGTTAATTATCAATAAAAACAGGTCACTGATTAAGGAAAGGGTGAGAATGAAAACCTGCAGCCACCACGGCCCTCCAGAACTGGAGTTGGACAACCCTGGGCTAACAGTATCATAGAGCAGAGGGTCCCCAACTCCGGTCCTGGAGGGCCGCAGTGGCTGCAGCTTTATATTCTAACCCTTTTCTTAATCAGTGACCATTTTTGTGGCTAATTTACTCCTTTTCCATGTAGAGAAAAGCCAAGCAAAATGACACCTTTTATTGGCTAACTAGAAAGATTACAATATGCAAGCTTTCGAGGCAACTCAGGCCCCTTCTTCAGGCAAGATGACTCATTTTTTAAGAGTTGTTCCCCTGAATTGCTTCATTTCTTTGTTTAAACGGCACCCAAACAGAAATGAAACGTGAAGTGAGTGAGCCAACAGAAGACCAGCTAAGTCAGGGCCTCAAACTCCAACCAGTTGCTTCATGAGGTGCTGAGTCTCGTCATTAATTAAACCCGTTCTTTAATTCCATGGCCTGTTGTTGATTTTCTCTTTTCTGTTAAATTGTTTTGTGGACCTGAGCAGATCAGCATTCCTGAGACCTTCACCTTTCTTGATTCTCAGAGATTGTATGATGGTCACAGTTTGGTGGTCCTGTTTTGTGTCTCATTATTGTTTGGCAGATAATACAGGGGTCTGAGTCTTCAATTAAAATGAATTCAAAAGGAGTTAATTAGCAGCAAAAACAGGTCACTGATTAAGAAAAAGGTGAGAATGAAAACCTGCAACCACAGCGGCCCTCCAGGACCGGAGTTGGACAACCCTGGGCTAACAGTATCATAGAGTAGAGGGTCCACAACCCCGGTCCTGGAGGGCCGCTGTGGCTGCAGGTCTTCATTCTAACCCTTTTCTTAATCGGTGACCAGCTTTGTGGCTAATTAACTCCTTTAACATTCCTTTTAATTGACTTTTTTAAAGATTTATTCTCCTGAATTTCTTCATTGTTCCTCTGAATTGCTTCATTTCTTTCCTTAAATGGCATCCAAACAGAAATGACATGTGAAGTGAGTGAGCCAACAGAAGACCAACTCAGTCAGGGCCTCAAACTCCAACCAGTTGCTTCATGAGGCGCCGAGTCTCATCGTTAATTAAACCCGTTCTTTAATTCCATGGCCTGTTGTTGATTTTCTCTTTTCTGTTAAATTGTTTTATGGACCTGAGCAGATCAGCATTCCTGAGACCTTCACCTTTCTTGATTTTGAGATGTTGTATGATGGTCACAGTTTGGTGGTCCTGTTTTGTATCTCATTATTGTTTGGCAGATAATTAAGGGGTCTGAGTCTTCAAGAGCAAGTCAATTAAAATCAATTCAAAAGGAGTTAATTAGCAGCAAAAACAGGTCACCGATTAAGAAAAGGGTTTGAATGAAAACCTGCAGCCACTGGGACCCTCCAGGACCGGAGTTGGGGACCCCAGTCATCACCAGCGGACACAGACAATGAAATAAACAGCATGATAGTCTTCAGCACAAAGTTTAGGCTCAACTGCGTAATTAAAGTTTTGGTTTTTACTGTCGAGTCGGCTGCTGTTCCAGTGCATAATAAATGTCTCCATTTTTATGTGAATTGTTAAGGAGATATTTAAACCTGACATGTGAATCATACTTAATGATGAAAATGTCAAAAGACCTGCAGGGTGTTAGAGGTAATCAATAACAGGACAGACAGCTTTGATGGGCCTTAATATATATGAGAGTAAAAAAAAACAATAAATTTTTTACTGTGTTTGTGGCAATTCTGAGAAAAATATTCTAATTAATTAAAATACAGACTTTAGAAAAAACAAACTGTAAACAAACCGATAAAGTCAGAGTCCCCCGCCACTCCTCCCCTTGCTCTATAAAATAAAGATAGAAAGGCACAGAACGCGAGCTTGTTAATGCAGATTAATTCTGTTTTCCTTCAGGGAGAATACTGCGATTTATTTTCATTTCCTTGACAGTTGTGGCCCATCATTTATAAACAGATCCCGCACAGAAGAAGAGTGTCATTAAGACCCCAACAAGAATTATCTCCACATTTGAACACATTCCAATCCCAGAACCACCCAAGCTCTTGGCTTTCATTTAAAAAAAAAAAAATCATTCGCTACGGAAGTGGCGTTTTTTTTGGAATTAAAAGGGGGGTCTCTTTCTAACTTCCGTCCCCACCCTTCGCTTATTTCCACATTCCTTTTTATTGTCCTCGCATCCTGAATGAAGAAATGAGGGAGAAGCCTGATACTGTGGACAAATTATTACTTCAGGTGAAAATATCCTGTTAGTCTCTAGAACATTCCGGCGGTGCCGAGTCTGATGATGAATCATGAATGCGCACTGCAAATGGGTTTTTTTTTCTATTATTATTCTGAAATCAAAGAACTCGCAGAATGCGGACAGCGCTGGCAACAGGATCCTAAAATCCTCAGCAAACATTTCTGTTACACAGATTGCCTCCTATCAAGTGGGATGAACCGCATAGCTCTACGGCGACGTTGCTCTTAGCTCTGGAGAGCCCCTGTAGCAGCAGGCTACTCTTCGGACCACTTTTTTCTTTCATATAATGTCAATTTTTAATGAATTTAAGGCTTAATTACAGGAGTTTCCAAAGCTCTCTGTACCCCAATCGGTTTGTTAGCATTTCCCAGGAGAGACATTATCTGTGTTCATCAATCCCATTGAAATGGGCCCGGCCTGGAAGTTTGGAATCCGCGATTAGATGACTGATTATAAATATTAACAGCACGCCTGAAACTCTCAGGTTTTGGTGTCTTGCAAAAATGAATTGAATCAAATCCACTGCTGACTCTTTTTCTCGCTTTCCTGCAGACCATTCACGGGAAGTTCTACCTGGCCCTGTTGATGTTACTTCTGGGTGCGGACCTATAGAGGAAGGCCTTGTCGGCTCCGGCCCCCTTGATGTCACGTCCAGGCTTGAGCCTATGGCTGAAGACCCTTACGATCCCGGCCCCTTTGACGTCACTTCCTATCCTGACCTTTAAAAGCCTCCACCTTTCCCCTGTTCCCTCAGTTCTGTTTTGGACTCCAGTTTGGGCACATCAGTGCTGTCATTTATTTTTGCAACTTTGCAGCCAGGAAACCAAATATACAGGTGGCTGCCCCAAACCTGCTATGGCTCTTTCTGGAGTTTGTGACAATAGATAGATAGATAGATAGATAGATAGATAGATAGATAGATAGATAGATAGATAGATA
The DNA here is from genome assembly GCF_900747795.2 of Erpetoichthys calabaricus. NCBI lineage: Eukaryota > Metazoa > Chordata > Cladistia > Polypteriformes > Polypteridae > Erpetoichthys > Erpetoichthys calabaricus. The sequence continues at coordinate 11,142,607 of NC_041408.2, read as the reverse complement.
GATAGATAGATAGATAGATAGATAGATAGATAGGAAAGGCACTATATAAAATAGATAGATAGATAGATAGATAGATAGATAGATAGATAGATAGATAGATAGATAGATAGATAGATAGGAAAGGCACTATATAGCATAGATAGCGTAGTTGGCAGGATTAGATAGTGTCACACACGTGTGCATGGGAGGCAGCTAAAGGGCTTGAGTAAGGGCAATTCCGAATCTGACCGGGATGTGGCAGATTGCACTGACTCTTTTTCTCACTTTACCTGGCCCTGTTGACATCACTTCCGGGTCTGGACCTATAGAGGAAGGCCTTGCCGGCTCCGGCCCCCTTGATGTCACGTCCAGGCTTGAGCCTATAGCTGAAGACCCTTACGATCCCGGCCCCTTTGATGTCACTTCCTATCCTGACCTTTAAAAGCTTCCACCTTTCCCCTGTTCCCTCAGTTCTGTTTTGGACTCCAGTTTGGGCACAACAGTACTGTCATTTATTTTTGCAACTTTTGCAGCCAGGAAATTAATATACAGGTGGCTGCCCCAAACCTTGCTATGGCTCTTTCTGGAGTTTGTGACAGCGCTTCCAAATGTATTTAGGGTTAGGGCTCGGGGTTACAGGTACTCCCTTCAATTTGAAATGCTTCATAACTCGCACACGCTTGCAATGAATGTGTTCTTGCAGCCCAGAGGAAGCTGTTAAATCCATTTATGTAGATGTGTGTGTTATTGTAATGTCCGCTTGCACTCCCAAATAAAAACAACTGAAAGAATCCCATCGAATATCCCAGTGTTGTAGGGTCGCTAATGACTGTGTAGCAGCACTACTTAAAATGGCCTCCATCTCCCAGGAGCCCCTGCGGAATAACACTATTAGACAGCTTCGGGAGGCACAGGGGCTGCTGGGAAAAAGATTGAGCAGACGGGCCATTTAAAAAGGAACCTAACTGCCTCATACACACAATTAGATTACGACTTGACCACCTTATAGTACAGTTTCTGCCTGGATGTACTGTATGTGCTGTCCTGTGCCTGTCTGTCTGTGTGAGTTCGTACTGATAGCATCACAAACATTTCTAGTAAGGCATTTTATTACTACAAATCTTTGTGATGCACCATCTGTTGAAATGGATTTCACTTTCTGTCTGGATGTACTGTATGTGCTGTCCTGTGCCCGCCTGTCTCTGTGAGTTTGTACTGATTGAACATGTCTTCATCTGAGGGTTCTTCCAGTTGCTATATCTCTGTCATTCCAACAGATGGCATATCACAAACATTTGTAACACTCAAATACATTGCATTTGTCATTTCAACAGATGGTGCATCACAAACATTTCTACAAATCAATTTTATTAATACAAATCTTTGTGATGCACCATCTGTTTGAATGGAAAATGTAATACACTTTACCACTACAAATCTTTGTGATGCACCATCTGTTGGAATGGCAAATGCAATGTACTTTACCACTACAAATCTTTGTGATGCACCATCTGTTGGAATGGATAATTCAATGCACTTCACTACTACCAATCTTTTTCATGCACCATCTGTTGGAGTGGCAAATGCAGTGCACGTTACCACTGCAAATCTTTGTGATGCACCATCTGTTGGAATGGAAAATGTAATACACTTTACCACTACAAATCTTTGTGATGCACCATCTGTTGGAATGGCAAATGCAATGTACTTTACCGCTACAAATCTTTGTGATGCACCATCTGTTGGAATGGATAATTCAATGCACTTCACTACTACCAATCTTTTTCATGCACCATCCGTTGGAGTGGCAAATGCAGTGCACGTTACCACTGCAAATCTTTGTGATGCACCATCTATTGGAATGGAAAATGTAATACACTTTACCACTACAAATCTTTGTGAGGCACCATCTGTTGGAATGGCAAATACAATTCATTTTATTGCTACAAATCTTTGTGATGCACCATCTGTTGGAATGGCAAATGTAATGCATTTTATTGCTGCACGCATTACAAAATATGTTTCAATAGATGGTGCACTGAAAATGTTAATTTTGTGGTTTATGTTTTAATTGCAGGCAACAAAACCAACAAAACATTTTATGGAATATCTTAATTACTTTTCTCCAGTCTCAATGGTTTTTACTTATTGTCACAATTTGTGGCACATTTATTTGTGTGTTGCATGAGTGTAGCCCATAATGACAAAGTGGGAACATTTATACTGCTCCAAGCTTGATCATTGATGGCTCGTCAATTTTTAAAATTCTCTCAGAAATATCCGCCCCTACTCCAATTCTTTATAAGTCTCAAATGAACTGTTAAAAGAGTCCCGCAGCCGTCGATGACTTGCGAAAGGCGCAGCAGTCGCTCCGTCACAGGAGGCCGCTGAACTTCAACTCTTGCTGTCCATCACCTTCACCCCGGGGTCTCTCAGCCCCTTCCAGAAGTCACTTAATGAGTGCTCTCTATGAAGACCACAATTTATTATCTCTTTCTAACCACCTGTTGCATCTTTATCTTGAATGGCAGTAATTACAGACATGATTTATTTTCGGAGTGATTATTTTTTTTTTTCCGTATTTTTCGTTGTTCATTCTCGATGAAAGCACAGCAGTTAAACAGATGGCACAAGAGCTTGCTCCTCTGTCGCCTTCCCAGCAAACACAAGTCTAATGAGATTAACGAACTGATCATTGTTTAAAAGCTGAGAATGAATACTATTCTAACTGTGCTCATTTCTCACCCTGCAAAATCGTTTTTATCTGGCAGAACTTGGAAGGAAATGCACTTTCTTCTCGCCGGTGAGTAACAATGAAATGTGACGTCTGATAGCTGATTGAATATGTGCTGTGTCGATGCCATTGTTCACAGAGAAAATCTGTTTACTGGACCGAGATAAGCCCACTAAGGAAGTGCTTTGCTTCTGAAAAGGAGGAAACAACAAAAAAACAAACATTTTTTAGGTATTAACTAAATTGTGCAATGTGTGAAGAAAAATGATTTCATGGAGGGTGACGACTGTAGTGTATAACAGGGCTTCAGATTTCCTATTTCTCCTTTCAAACTGGACTGACCCCCCCCCCCCCCCCCCCCCCCCCCCAAAAAATGGAGTGGATTAAGAAAATATTGAGAAAGTACAGAGTAATGGGGATCGTGGAAGAGGGGTGAAGAAGAGTGTGGAGAAGAGTGTCAGGAGTGATTTGTGACAGACGGGTATCAGCAAGAGTGACAGGGAAGGTCTACAGGACGGTCGTGAGACCAGCTATGTTATACGGGCTGGAGACGGTGGCACAGGAGACAGAGCTGGAGGTGGCAGAGTTAAAGATGCTAAGATTTGCATTGGGTGTGACGAGGATGGATAGAATTAGAAATGAGGACATTAGAGGGTCAGCTCAGGTTGGATGGTTGGGAGACAAAGTCAGAGCGGCGAGATGGCATTGGTTTGGACATGTACAGAGGAGAGATGAAGGGTATAATGAGAGAAGGGTGCTAAGGATAAAGCTGCCAGGGAAGAGGAAGGCCTAAGAGAAGGTTTATGGATGTGATGAGAGAGGACATGCAGGTGATGGGGGTAACAGAGCAAGATGACGAGGACAGGAAGATATGGAAAAAGATGATCCGCTGTGGTGACCCCTAACGGGAGCAGCTGAAAGAAGAAGAAGAAAATATTGAGACCCCTCCCTTCACTTTCTACCCACTTCATTGGGTTGTGGATTTCATTTTATTTGAATGAATCTGCCATTTCTCACCTCGTCAAGAAGCTTCGCTCAATGACCCATAATGACCACGTGAGAACATCCCACTGGACAGGCTTACTGCTCAAAGGTGACGGCCCGTCAGACTCCTCATTTATGTTTCACTTAACACGAGAATCCCTCCAATCCCGTTTGTTTTATGCACCCTTGAGTCCAATTTCCAATTAAAGGCCATTAAACAGGGCTTTCCAACTGGAACCCCCACCATCTCCTTGCCTAATGTCTCTCTCTCTCTCTCTCTCTCTCTCTCTCTCTCTATATATATATATATATATATATATATATATATATATACATAAATAAATATATATTTTAGACCACCAGGGTGCTTACAGCTGCCCTACCCTAACACAGACAGGCAGACACAAATTCCAGTCCAGCACACACATTTTATTTACAGCTGGGGGGCGCTTTTCTCTGCTCCCTACAGCACAGTTCATACAGGACCACAACACTGTCATTCCTTCGGCTGCCAATTCCCAGTCCTTCTGCCTTCACTCCTCCCTCGCAAGCTTCGTCCTTCTTCCTCCCGACTCTGGCTCCCCAAATGGAGTGAGGCGGCTCTCCTTTTATGTTGGCCCTGGGAGTGTTCTAGGTGGCTCATTAATTGGACCTGGAATCACTCCAAGATGTGGTGAGAGCCCAATGAAGGGCTCTGCAGCTCCCCCTGGTGGCCCCCATGGAACCCAACAGGGCTGCGCCAAACTCCAAGTCCCAGCATGCTCTGCGGGAATCCGTAGTGCCTCAGCCGTCCAGGAGAGCTGCCCTCTAGTGTCCTGGGGAAGGTATTACAGCGTTGATGCTCTCTCTCCCACAATCCTTTCATGGCCACCTGTCACTATACATATATATATATATATAGTGAAGAAATAAAGCACAAATAAAGTAGATCAAGGGCTGTTGGGGGAATTTCCCATATAATGTTGGTGGATACTGCAGTCAATAATGCATAGAACAGACATTTGACAATCAAAACAATGCTCCGCAGGTCTCTTATGTATACATGGCAGGAAATGATTAACAGACAGGAAAGGAAACGAATGTTGACGGAAGTGACGCTGATAGTGAGAGCCGGAAATTACATCATAATCTGGAGCCAGAATGAAGTCATCAGCTAGAACCGGAAGTTACATCTTTGGAAAGGGAGTCATCCAGAACGGATTTTACCACGTGGACTTTACGTAAGGTATGTTCTTTAATCTTCCATTCTTCTGCTGAGGAAGGGAAAAAGGTGTTAATACTCTGTTCATATCCCCCCATCTTTCGTTCATTCACACTCAATCAGGCCCTTTGGCTGCCCTGTACTTGTGTGTGTGTGTGACTATATATTTGGACAGAGAGAACTTTTTTCTCATTTTGGTTCTATACATTACCACAATGAATTTTAAATGAAACAATTCAGATGCAGTTGAAGTGCAGACTTTCAGCTTTAATTCAGTGGGGTGAACAAAACGATTGCATAAAAATGTGAGGCAACTAAAGCATTTTTTGAACACAAGCCCTTCATTTCAGGGGCTCAAAAGTAATTGGACAATTGACTCAAAGGCTATTTCATGTGCAGGTGTGGTCAAGTCCGTCATTATGTCATTATTAATTAAGCAGATAAAAGGCCTGGAGTTGATTTGAGGTGTGGTGCTTGCATGTGGAAGATTTTGCTGTGAACAGACAACATGCAGTCAAAGGAGCTCTCCATGCAGGTGAAAGAAGCCATCCTTAAGCTGCGAAAACAGAAAAAACCCATCTGAGAAATTGCTCCAATATTACGAGTGGCAAAATCTACAGTTTGGTGCATCCTGAGAAAGAAAGCAAGCACTGGTGAACTCAGCAACGCAAAAAGACCTGGACGTCTAAGGAAGACAACAGTGGTGGATGATCGCAGAATCACTTCCATGGTGAAGAGAAACCCCTTCACAACAGCCAACCAAGTGAATAACACTCTCCAGGGGGTAGGCGGGCGTATCGATATCCAAGTCTACCATAAAGAGAAGACTGCATGAAAGTAAATACAGAGGGTGCACTGCAAGGTGACAGCCACTCATAAGCCTCAAGAATAGAAAGGCTAGATTGGACTTTGCTAAAGAACATCTGAAAAAGCCAGCACAGTTCTCGAAAAACATTCTTTGGACAGATGAAACCAAGATCAACCTCTACCAGAATGATGACAAGAAAAAAGCATGGATTAGGCGTGGAACAGCTCATTATCCAAAGCATAGCACATCATCTGTAAAACATGGTGGAGGCAGTGTGATGGCTTGTGCATGGCTGCCAGTGGCACTGGGACACTAGTGTTTATTGATGATGTGACACAGGACAGAAGCAGCCGAATGAATTCTGAGGTGTTCAGAGACATACTGTCTGCTCAAATCCAGCTAAATACAGCAGTCACATTGATTGGGCGGCGTTTCATGATACAGATGGACAATGACCCAAAACATACAGCCAAAGCAACCCAGGAGTTTATTAAAGCAAAGAAGTGGAAAATTCTTGAATGTCCAAGTCAGTCACCTTATCTTAACCCAACTGAGCAGGCATTTCACTTGTTGAAGACTAAACTTCAGACAGAAAGGCCCACAAACAAACAGCAACTGAAAGCCGCTGCAGTAAAGGCCTGGCAGAGCATTAAAAAGGAGGAAACCCAACATCTGGTGATGTCCAGGAGTTCAAGACTTCAGGCTGTCATTGCCAGCAAAGGGTTTTCAACCAAGTATTAGAAATGAACATTTGATTTCCAGTTATGTAATTTGTCCAATTACTTTTGAGCCCCTGAAATGAAGGGATTGTGTTCAAAAAATGCTTTAGTTGCCTCCCATTTTTATGCAATCGTTTTGTTCACCCCACTGAATTAAAGCTGAAAGTCTGCACTTCAACTGCATCCGAGTTGTTTCATTTCAAATTCATTGTGGTGATGTACAGAGCCAAAATTAGAAAAACGTTGTCTCTGTCCAAATATTTATGGACCTAACTGTATATAGGGCAGAATGTTGGCTAGAGACCTGCGCTGGCAGTTCGAATCCCATAAACGCCAGAAGTGACTCTACTCCATTGGGGCTGGGTATAACGTTAATCTGCAAACAGGTCCTCCAACTTACAGGGAAAACCTGGCGGTTGGTGGCAGGATTGTCACTCCAGCTATCGTCAAAAGAAAACTCCCACTGTTGAAGTGTGGTGCTAAGGTGTCACCCACTGCACTCGGGTCCCAATGCAGGTGGTTTGTCGTGTGGTGGGTATGTGCTAGAAAATCAGGACATCCTCCCCGACTGACCTCACTGTCTCTCCCCAGGTCCTCCCAAAAAGTTAGTTACCTGTTTTCCTGCCAAGTTGGGGTAACGGAGGGCATTGTATGTACATGACGTGGAGTACTGGTGATGCTGTCTCTGGCCCCCACAACCTTGAACTGGATTAAGTGGGCTTGAGATTCCTTTGTTTTGTGTTGACTGTTTTTGCGTCTGACACCACTGGTGCGTCGCTACCTGGTAATGCTGATAATAAAGGCGTTTACAATTTAAATCTCCTCCTAATTTCTTTGAATTAAAAGATGAACTGTGCTTATGAGCTTTAGCTAGCAAACTAGATTGTTTTACGTCTTTCTATTTGTAATGGATGGATGGAATCAGTGAGCACAATCCCAGGCCCCGTGGCGATTGGAAATTCTCCTGTCCCTCTAAAATTCAAATTATCAGGGAAAATGAAACCTGAACCGATTGTGTTAGCAACTGTTAGACAAAATTAGTATTATGAGCTTAAATGGATCCGAAAAAAAAAAAAAAAAGAATTCCAGAGGGAAGCTTCAATAGCATTTTTATTATCTTCTTTAAAACAAAATTAATTTGGTATGCAAATGAAGGAAGAACAAAAGTTGGATTAATTTCCAGAATTAGAGTGTATGTCCTGGGTACGCCCTCTCCATCAGCCATGACAGACCTCAGAATTATAAAGATATTTTAATTTATTTCTTTGTAATACATCAATAGAAATAAATTCAGCATACCTTTTAGTGGGCAAATGTCTGATTAGATATTCAGAAATACGTTTTTCTTTTTAAATAAGCCAAGCCCCCAGAACTGTTGCTGGGCCCTTTTTCTCACTGTTGGGGACCACCTGACGAGGTAAGAGATTCCACTCCAGGGTGAGAGGGGAGCAAAGGCACTAACTGTAGCTCTGTAAAAACACCCAAGGAGGACAAATAGCCCCGCCCACAGCAAGATGACCCCGCCCCCCCCCCTTCCATCCCAGATGCCATTAAAATGGGCGGAACCCTGGCAGTTTGTTTTGAAAATCTCTCTGAATTTTGTGGTGCTTCTCAGTGGCAGGGACAGGGAGACTGCAGCCCAATACAGATACTGACGGGTCCTTCAAGAAAACCTGCGCCAGAGTGCATGCCACGTCAAACCTGGCAATGGTTCACCTACACGATCACTCAAAGCATAAAGTCTCTGAGTGTCCTTGAGTGTCCCCGGCCCACCTGAAGAAGCTCTCCCATCCTGTACAACAGAGCTTGACAGGCTCGGCCCCAAATCAGCTGTGCAATGCTTGTAGAGACTCATGCAAGAAGACCTGAAGCTGGGGCTGCTGCCAATGGGACTTAAGTGTCTAAATATTCCCAGGAAGGAATGATTTCAGTTTTTTATTTTCAATAAATATGCCAATTTTTCTGAAGATGTGTTTTCACTTTGTCATTATGGGTTATTGAGTGTAGATTGATGGGAAAAATGTCAGTAGTACGAGGGTGTTGTACTGTGTTAGCCATTATGAATGTAGTAAGAAGTCAAGCAAAATGACCCCTTTTATTGGCTAACTAAAATGATTGCAACATGCAAGCTTTGCATGTTGGGAAAAATGTCAGCTTTATCCAGTTAAAATTAAATCTCCAACCCAATAAAGTACGCAGTCTACTTTCTGAGTCCATCCATCCATCCATTTTTCAACCCGCTGAATCCGAACACAGGGTCACAGGGGTCTGCTGGAGCCAATCCCAGCCAACACAGGGCACAAGGCAGGGAACCAATCCCAGGCATGGTGCCAACCCACTGCAGGACACACACAAACACACCAAGCACACACTAGGGCCAATTTAGAATCACCAATCCACCTAACCTGCATGTCTTTGGACTGTGGGAGGAAACCGGAGCACCCGGAGGAAACCCACGCAGACACGGGGAGAACATGCAAACTCCATGCAGGGAGGACCTGGGAAGCGAACCCAGGTCCCCAGGTCTCCCAACTGCGAGGCAGCAGTGCTACCCACTGCGCCACCGTGCCGCCCTATATGAATATATTTCTTAATATATTCATTTAAATCAAAAGGTTACAAATTATGCATATGTCCATCCATCCATTATCCAACCCGCTATATCCTAACTACAGGGTCACGGGGGTCTGCTGGAGCCAATCCCAGCCAACATAGGGCGCAAGGCAGGAAACAAACCCTGGGCAGGGCGCCAGCCCACCGTAGGGCACACACACACACCAAGCACACACCAGGGACAATTTTAGGATCACCAATGCACCTAACCTGCATGTCTTTAGACTGTGGGAGGAAACCCACGCAAGACATGGGGAGAACATGCAAACTCCACGCAGGGAGGACCCAGGAAGCGAACAGCAGTGCTACCCACTGGGCCACCGTGAAGCCAATTATCCATATGTTTTTAAAATATTGCTTCCACTTTATATTAAAAAATATAGAGGAATGGGCAAAAGAAGTTTTATAGTGTGAAACACACATCTTGTATTATTTATTTATTAATTATTGTATTATTTATTTGTATCATTTGTCTTCTGCTTCTTAAAGTTATTGAATTAACAAAGCTTATTTTAATCTTCAGTTTCCATACGAACAACTGTAAACCTACTTTTGCCCACCCCTGTCTTTGGTCGTTCAACATTATTTAACCGTCAGGCTGTTATTTTTACACTTCATTAAAGTTCCAGACTGTTTGACCGTGACTAAGACAAAAAATCATCTTTTATTCTGTTTGGTTCATCTGTGACTAACTGACTTATTAGGAGACCTGAAATCAATTACAGGTTTGATTATGGTGGTCATGAGAAGCACTCACAGGGGGGCTTTAAGTGACACACGTTGGCACCTGCTACTTTAAAACAACACCAAACAAAACAAAAAAAAGGGAGCAATGTTTAAAAAAGAAGAAGAAAATTCAGCAGTCAAAATGTTCTACTAACGACTACGCCACATACAGTCGATGAGTGGGCCGCACGGCGGCACCATCCTTCAACAGTGTAACATTCTGAGTTTGAATTCTGTGCCCGATGGTCGTCTATATGAAGTTTGTACCTCTTGTAATCTGTTATCTCGTCCTTATCCCGTAAAATGTGTATTTTAACACTAGAATCCCTGAAACCTGCGAAAAAACTTGTAATCCCGGGCCACCTTAAATTCCTTTGCACCGTCTCATCAGTGTCTTTTGTGTTGTAAATATGTCAATCAGCACAAGCAGCAGGCAGCCTGCTATCCCATCCTCCCCACCGAGGAAGCTGACATTCTCCCAGCTCAAGTCTTGTTTATCTGGGTGTGAGGTGCCTGGAGCTGTAAACTCTAAATAATACAGCATCTCGTTATTTGGAACACATGCATTTCATTTGTGTTTCTTGTCTATAACAATCTGTGTAAGTGTAGGATGACGGGAAATGGGAGGCAAGAAATGTTGAACACGTAACTAAAACAGAAACTTTTTTCATGTTCTAATAATAACTTGGCTTTCATAGCGAGAGGTTAGGAGCAGGCGTTGATACGACGCATTGCCGCACCCACCACACGACAAACCAACTCAGGATCCAGATTAGGACCCGAGTGCAGCCATGCAACGGGTGACACCTCAGCACCACACTAGTTCAGATGGACAGGAAACAGTGTGAGGTTTTTTATGGTGGCTGGAGTGCCAATTCTGCCACCAACCCCCAAGTTTTTCCCTGCAGATTGGAGGGCCTACATGCAGGGATGGATGCAGATTAACTAACGTCATACCCTGGACGGAGCAATTGCAGGTTAAGGGCCTCGCTCAAGGGCCCAACTGGCAAAATGCCGACGTGAAGTGTATAATGTGTGAAGACTGAAGTCCAAATATCAAATAAACACTTTCACAAAAGACATTCGCTGACTGGATGACGCCCGACCTGTTGCTGCATCGGAACGGTGCCATCTTTCGCCTTTACGCCTGGTGCAGCCGCCTTGTTCTTACGTGTGAGTGGACATTCCTTGTGGGGAGGGCTTGTATTATCTTTCTCCGATGCAGAACCCTCATCCTCATCTGAGTTCACCGTCTTTATTTGAAAACAGCAGTGTCAGATCGGCGGGATCGTGAACATGACTGGAAGAATAAAAGTGAATAATTAAACAAAACGCTAATTTTTACAAGTACCATAAATTTACACCGGCTGTTACAGACTCAAATAAATCAAATGTATGTTTTTATTGTATAACCAGTAATGGTGCAGTAAATACAGTTAACTTATAGTCTTCATACTCTTCATCTGTACATGTAGCATTTGTTTGCTCAGAGTTTGATGCGCTTGCTGCTTCCTGAACTGCTCTTCTTTTCTCCACCCTAGCTGCCCGCTTCTTCTCTTCTTTCGTCGGCATCTTTTCACGTTAAAACTGATTAAATCAGTTTTTGTGTTGCAATTACTTAGTACGTTTTCCTTAATTTTTCACTTTACCTGGTACTTAAGTGTTCAATCTGCCTCAAGAACGATTTCATATATGAAGAGGTAGGGGAAGTGACGGCAAAGGTGGTAGGGAATGAGAATGGCGGCCATACACATGTGTCACACAGCCGCCCTGCTGTGCGCTGCCCAGAGTTGATTCTACAATAAAATAAAAATAAAAAGAGTAATACAAATCATCACCCCGAAAGCAGACAGTAGATGTCACGTAATATATGTGTACCAAATTTCAGGTCAATTGGTCAAACGGTTTGCAAGCTACAGGTGATTTAAAATCCTGGACAGACAAATGGACAGCCACAGTAGCGTATTATAGAAGAAGATAGTCAGAATAAGAGCAGCTCACTACTCAAAATGGTAGACTTGGAGGCAGCCGTTCTTACCTCTGCACCAGCCAAGCAGACATGTGTGTGTGTGTGTGTCCTACCCTAACCCAATTTCTTTTTCTTTCGTTATATTCTTGAATAAAAGTGCACGTCTTCTTATACTTTTACCTTTTGTGAAAGTGTTTTATTGATATTTGGACTTCAGTCTTGACACATCGAACACCTTTGTCATTAGTACTATAACATGAAGTTTCTGTTTTTGTTGTTTGTTCAACATTTCTTGCATTTCTCACATTTCCCATCATCCTACACTTACCCAGATCATTGTAGACAGGGAACACACATCAAATGTATGCCTTCCAAATAACGAGATATTATTTACCCAATACAACTCCAGGCACCTCACACCTAGATAAACAGACTTGAGCTCTGAGAGAACTTTGTGTACGGCTAAAGCTGTGTCGGTGGGAGTTCTTGCTGCTGGTGCTGACCGACACATTTACAAAACAAAAGACGCTAATGGAGAGGTGAGAAGGAACCAAAACTTCCTCCGAGAGCAAGTTCTTCCAACCATCCAAGAACAGTTTGGTGACTAACGATGCATGATGGAGCACCAGGTCATAAGGCAAAAGTGAGAACTAAGTGGCTCAGGGAAGAAAACATCAACATTTGGGGTCCATGGCCAGGAAACTCCTCAGACCTTATTCTCACTGAGGACTTGTGGTGGGTGGACAAACAAAAACCCACTAATTCTGACAAACTCCAAGCATTGATTATGCAAGATTAGGCTGCCATCAGTCAGAATTGGCCCAGAAGTTGATTGCCAGCATGCCAAGGTGAATTCTTGAAAAAAGAAATAAGGGCCAACACACAAGATTCTGCAATCTTGACTCTTTGTATTATCTTCATGTCATTGTCAATATAAGCCTTTGAAACATCTGAAATGCTTGAGATTCTACTTCAGTACACCATAGAAACATCTGACACAAAGATCTAAAAACACTGAAGCAGCAAACTTTGTGAAAACCAACACTCGGGTCATTCTCCAAACCTTTGGCCATGACTGTACACGTTACATATCTAAATTAAATTAAATTTAATGAACCAACACTCGGGTCATTATCTGAACCTTTCGCCACAACTGTACACGTTACATATTTAAATTAAATTAAATGACCCAACAGTCAGGTTATTCTCCGAACCTTTGGCCACAACTGTACACGTTACATATTTAAATTAAATTAAATGACCCAACAGTCAGGTCATTCTCTGAACCTTTGGCCACGACTGTACACGTTACATATTTAAATTAAATTAAATGACCCAACAGTCAGGTCATTCTCTGAACCTTTGGCCACGACTGTACACGTTACATATTTAAATTAAATTAAATGACCCAACAGTCAGGTCATTCTCTGAACCTTTGGCCACAACTGTACACGTTACATATTTAAATTAAATTAAATGAACCAACACTTGGGTCATTCTCCAAACCTTTGGCCATGACTGTACACGTTACATATTTAAATTAAATTAAATGAACCAACACTCAGGTCATTATCCGAACCTTTGGCCATGACTGTACATGTTACATATTTAAATTAAATTAAATGAACCAACAGTCGGGTCATTCTTCAAACCTTTGGCCATGACTGTACACGTTACATATCGAAATTAAATTAAATTAAATGAACCAACACTTGGATCATTCTCCGAACCTTTGGCCACAACTGTACACGTTACATATTTAAATTAAATTAAATGAACCAACAGTCGGGTCATTATCCGAACCTTTGGCCATGACTGTACACGTTACATATTTAAATTAAATTAAATGAACCAACAGTCGGGTCATTCTCCGAACCTTTGGCCATGACTGTACACGTTACATATTTAAATTAAATTAAATGACCCAACAGTCAGGTCATTCTCTGAACCTTTGGCCACGACTGTACACGTTACATATCTAAATTAAAGTAAATTAAATGAACCAACACTCGGGTCATTATCCGAACCTTTGGCCACGACTGTACACGTTACATATTTAAATTAATCGGTCATTCTCCAGACTTTTGTCCCCGACTATACAGGGTTTGCCCTACATCTTTTAATTGTCCTTTGCATTTTTGTTACATTCTGTAGTTTTTATTGTTAAAAAGACCCCTCAGATGACATGCATGCACCTTTTCTCGATCATTTTCACTGCGGTGGCGCAGCTACTGAAAGTCGACATTGAAAAGTCGGTTTGCTGTGAGTCGTTGGATAAGAACTTCAGTAAAAGTAATTAAACTGTTGCTTTATGGCGTGACTGCCCACCGTTGCTCCTGCTACTCCGGACTGTGTTACCGGCTGTAAAAATAACTGAATTCCGATTATTTTTATTTTATCTTAACCTAAGACGTCTTTCAGCTCCCCTGCGTTAAGGTGACTCAAACTGCATACAGAGTGAGATTAGAGGAATACTTTTCCCAAATCGTAATTAATTTGAAAGAAAAAAAAAGATAAAGCTTTGCCGAAATTTCTCTCAGCCCATACTCCGGTCCTCCCACGTGATGTTTCTCCATCTCTGTGACCTGCAAAGAGACCCCCGATGGCAAACACGACATGAATTTTTAATGTGCTCAGCTGTGAAGTCGAAGACACAAAGAAGACCTTAAGCCCCCGAGTCGCACTCTCGATATTGTCAGGCTTTAGCTGTGCACTTGGGGGAAAAGCTTAATTGGAGTGTTTTATTTTCATAATATGTGTTTCATCTTTGGAAAACATCTTTTAATCATGGATTTCATCTAATTAGCTCAGTAAAGCCATAAAACAAACCCCACCGCCCCAAAAAAAGTCTGAAATTGTGAAAGGCTGCTTGACGTTACCTCAATTTTCCCATAATTCCCATCTGCTCATTCTCCTGCATATTGTAGACCTCATTACCAATGTCACAATTAATTAAATCAAATAATTAAACAGGATTTATATATATATATATATTTTTTGTATCCGATATATTTGATGATAGCATATTGACAACCACAAGGGAATACGCCACTGCTGGGTATTATTTTTAGAAAGAATTAATTAAGGGGTTGCTTTCAAGAACATAATTAGTTTCAGCATTTTAAAAACAAATACAGTGCACACTTCATAACATATTTAAAGACTGTAGATTAAAAAAAGTACAATACAGAAACACTTGAGATAAATAAAAAAATAAATGCTAACCATCTCAGAGAAAGTAATCCATACTTTATTTGGGGGGGGTTTCGGCTTTTAACTTGTCAAATTTCTTTGAGTTGGACCTGCGTGACGCAGAAAACTGGCATTTTTTTTGCCATGAATTTGTATTGGGGGGCTGTCGGCATGAAATGATAGCTCCCAATACTCAAGAGAAATTTTAGGGCATCAAGCGGGTCGCCCCCTATTGCTATCTGGGGATGAAGCAAAATAAAAGAAATAAGAGAACATCCCAAGTAAGGCAAAATGATAAAAGCTGTCGGGCTGGCTAGCCAAACCCTATTCACTAGTGGAGCGCGAGTCAGTAAAGCCGCCTCCTCCTGGGATGCCGGACAGGAAGGGGCGGAGTTAGTTGCCCTCACTGGGCGGGTTCTCGGTCACTTGAGAGAATAAAAAAATAAATTAATTGGATGACCGTGTTGGCAGCAGCGCCCCTCTCTGGTCTTGGTAGGTTATTACAATAATCGACTGAGCCTGTGACGAGGTCCTCCGATGCGCATGAGTGACAGTATTGAATTAGCTATTAATCCACACTTGTACACCTCTTCAGTTACTGCATCGGATTCTTTCAGAATAGGAAATAACGAGAACCTGACTGGATGGGCACATGTCGAATAAACAGGAACGATAAAGTTATATATCTGGTATGAAGAATAGAGCTGTGTGTTCAGTAACTTTGAATTTGGAGCTGATTTCGCACTCTGTGTGTTCTTTTTGAGTCTGCCACAGTCATGTGACGATTTTTGTTATTCTTGGTGTATATAACATTATAGAAGTTATTTAGGCTATGTATTGAAATTGCCACAACTGCCACTTTTGTGTTTTTTTGTTTGAGTTCCACCACTTTGAGCACCTGTGTTTTACGACCCCCTGGCGGATTGCTAGGTGACGGCCCCTGAACATCACTTCAAGTTGCAGCAACAGCAAGGAGCCCTCATTGTCTAAGGCTACAGCCACACTTCTGCATTTTCATTCAGTCACGTCTTTGATTCACGATACCCAGAAAAAACGAACCATTTGGGAAAGGCGCTATATAAATTTAAATGTTTGTAAAAGCTCCATAGAGCCGTTTTTGTATTTCAGCATGGATGGGTAAAAACGAAGAATGTTAAAAACTCTGGCCCTAATCACGCTCTCATTGGTTCGTGCTTATTGCATGGCCCTTACCTGATTGGATCCTGCACATTACAGCATCTCATTCTCTGATTGGTCACCCTTCACAGAAGAAAAAAAACGTATTCCAGCATAGCGGACACAGAGGAGTCGCCTTCCTTGGCGCTTGTCGTGTATCAATCTAAACCGCATGTTGTACAGTTGAAATGTTGAATACACATGCAAAAAAGGCAAATAACCTGACTGATCGTCGAGAGACTCGCGCACTCAGACCCCTCATCTGCAGCCACACATCACACTCTGTCCTATGGGACCTCGAGCGTTCTGTCCCAGTGCCCCTCAGCTCGGGAATTCTCTTCTCTCTCATATCCATCAGTTGGACTTAATAATACAATTTAAAAACTGCTTTTCAAAATGTGTTGCTTCAGACTGGCGTACCGATTATGAGTTTACCGTCGTTACAGTCTGTTATCTGTGATGTTTGTTACTACTTCTGTACCCTTATTGCTGTTTCATTTTATTGTCCTATTTGTTTTTATCTTTATTACTGTTGTTTAATTCATTGTAAGGCAAGTTTATGTGCTAAAAAAAGGAGCCTATTAAATAAAATGTATTATTATTATTGTGCTACATTGAGAAGGGACAATTAAAAATCAATTTGTAATAATGCTACATGGCCGAAAGAGCTGGTGTATGATTGTTATTTTAAATACAGTATTATAAGGATGTTTTTGAGTTTTGAATATTTACTTACAACTTGCGTATTTGACTTAATGTGTGGAGTTGAAGTAGAGATGGAGTACAGTAATAATTAACTGTTTATTTCTTGTAAAAAAAAAAAAACCTAATTATTTGACTTAATGTGTGGGGTAGGAGGCAGGCACTAAGGGAGTAGTGATGGAGTAGAGTAATAATTAACTGTTTATTTCTTGTGGATAAAAAAGTAATTATTTGATATAAAGTGCAGCATAGGAGTAGTGATGGAGTACAGTAATAATTAACTGTTTATTTCTTGTGAAATTTTTTTTTAATTATTTAACTTAATGTGTTGGATAAGAGGTATGCACTAAGGGAGTAGTGATGGAGTACAGTAATAAATAACTTTATTTTGTGTTGTAAAAAAATCTAATTATTTGACTTATGTGGGTAGGAGGCGTGCACCAAGGGAGTAGTGATAGAGTAGAGTAATAATTAACTGTTTATTTGTTGTAAAAAAATTCTAATTATTTGACTTAATGTGTGGAGCAGAAATACTTTTGGAGTGAAATTTTAACTTAACTATTTGACTTAATGTGAGGGGAGTAGTGATGGAGTAGAGTAATAATTAACTTTATTTCTTGTGAAATTTTTTTTTTAATTATTTAACTTAATGTGTTGGATAGGAGGTGTGCACTAAGGGAGTAGTGATGGAGTAGAGTAGTTGTAGCTGCGTTTTCCCAAAATTCTGCAGCTCTAACTCAAAAAATGGGATTCAACAAAGGCCTGACACGCAGAAATGATTCCACAGACAAAATATCTTCATTTTTAAAAAGTTTAGTTAAATTTTAAAGTAAAACAGTTCACACAAAAAAAAAGAAAAATTAAAATAGCAAAAAAAAAAAAAAGGAGAAAATTATATTTAGAAAAATGTAGTTCTAAGCTTAATCTTGTTACAACTTAAATCCTTATTAATTTCTTATAATTTCTGAACCATTTCAAAACAGTCAGAAAACTGTATGCTTATCCCATTACTAAACTTAAAATGGGTTTATCAAGTCCCTCTTTACTGGGACCTGTTCTAAACACAACTGAGTTTATTATCTCACTGTATCTCAGTTATAGCAAGAAGATTCTATCTCTTACTAACTTATAGGGGGAAAAAAGACTATACCATTGTCTATAACTATAGAAGAAATTATGTTCTATTCAAATAAAGCAAACATTAATATGAGTTTAACTTAAAACTTTAACTTTCTAAAATTGGCTCTTACAGTAGTAATTAACTGATTATTTTTTGTAAAAAAAAAAATCTAATTATTTGACTTAATGTGCGGAGCAGAAGTACTGATGAAGTAGAGTAATAATTAACTGTTTATTTGTTGTAAAAAAATCTAATTATTTGGCTTATGTGGGTAGGAGGTGTGCACTAAGGAAGTAGTGATGGAGTAGAGTAATAATTAACTGTTTATTTGTTGTAAAAAAATTCTAATTATTTGACTTAATGTGTGGAGCAGAAGTACTTTTGGAGTGAAATTTTAACTTAACTGACTTAATGTGAGGGTTAGGAGGCATGCACTAAGGGAGCAGTGATAGAGTAGAGTAATAAGTAACTGTTTATTTCTTGTGGATAAAAAACCTAATTATTTGACATAAAGTGTGGAGTAGAAGTAGTGATGGAGTACAGTAATAATTAACTTTATTTCTTGTGAAAAAAAAATTAATTATTTAACTTAATGTGTTGGGTAGGAGGCATGCACTAAGGGAGCAGTGATGGAGTACAGTAGTAATTAACTGTTTATTTGTTGTAAAAAAATTCTAATTATTTGACTTAATGTGTGGAGCAGAAGTACTTTTGGAGTAGAGTAATAATTAACTGTTTATTTCTTGTGAAAATGTAACCTAATTATTTGACTTAATGTGTGGGGTAGGAGGTGTGCACCAAGGAAGTAGTGATAGAGTAGAGTAATAATTAACTGTTTATTTGTTGTAAAAAAAATTCTAATTATTTGACTTAATGTGTGGAGCAGAAGTACTTTTGGAGTGAAATTTTAACTTAACTATTTGACTTAATGTGAGGGTTAGGAGGCGTGCACTAAGGGAGCAGTGATAGAGTAGAGTAATAAGTAACTGTTTATTTCTTGTGGATAAAAATTCTAATTATTTGACATAAAGTGCGGAGTAGAAGTAGTGATGGAGTACAGTAATAATTAACTTTATTTCTTGTGAAAAAAAAATTAATTATTTAACTTAATGTGTTGGGTAGGAGGCATGCACTAAGGGAGCAGTGATGGAGTACAGTAGTAATTAACTGTTTATTTGTTGTAAAAAAAATTCTAATTATTTGACTTAATGTGTGGAGCAGACGTACTTTTGGAGTGAAATTTTAACTTAACTATTTGACTTAATGTGAGGGTTAGGAGGCGTGCACTAAGGGAGCAGTGATAGAGTAGAGTAATAAGTAACTGTTTATTTCTTGTGGAAAAAAAAATTTAATTAGTTGACTTAATGTGCAGAGTAGGAGGCGTGCACTAAGGGAGCAGTGATGGAGTAGAGTAAGAATTAACTTTATTTCTGGTGGAGGAAAAAATCTGTTTTATCTTAGCTAATTATTTAATGCATAGAGTAGGAGGCATGTACAAGAGGAGTAGTAGTGGAGTAACATAATTATTAACTGGTTATTTCTTTTGTAATATTTGTTGACTGTACATGTTGATTTTTACTTTTTTTGAGTACAATAAAGATTATTTAAAAAGAAAAGACTCCCGTGATGCACTTGGCTGCTATGCACAGTTTCAAGTGCTGCTATGTCTTTCTTGTGCCGTGGTGGCCAGAACTGCACAGAGTACTCCAGATTTAGTCTTACGAGTACATTACATACTTTGACTCAAACTCAACAGTTTTTATGATATCACCTAAGATTTTATATGCCTTTTTAATTGCTTCTACTCATTTCTTAGTCGATGAAAATGTTGTGTCAGCATAAACCCCTAAATCCTTCTCAAAGGTTACCTCCTGCAGCTCAGAGTGTCCAATCTCGTGTTTTTAATTAATACTACTATTACCACTACTACTACTAATAATAATAATCATCCTCATCTTCATAATACATTTTATTATAACTGATGTTCTGTAACAATCGCCCGATACGGGTCGCGATCGCTACACTTCACCACCCGAGAGGGAAGTGGAACGATGTTCGAAGGATATAACAGCATTAAAATATTTGGTCCTCGGCCCCTCTTCTCCCCTTTATGCATCCACCAATACTTGAAATAAACCTGATGATAGTTGGACTGCTTAAAATAGCAAGTGTATTGTTCTCCAACGTCGATACATTTACAGGCTCGGTGACTGAGTACACATTACTGATCCCTTTTTCCCCAGACGCCCTCACCCGCCTCCCTGCTCCCAGCGGCCAAATCTTAATCCCCACATAAAGGAAAAAGGATCTCCAAAAGAGAAAGATTAAACCTAGTCTGTGAAAGGGTGAAGAATCCTGTAGTACAGTTCTTACTGCATGATGGAGGGAAAAATAAACCGTCCTCAGGTGAATACGGCTTCCTGGCTGGCTATCCCGAACAATTTAAAAACACGAGTCCAACTCACCAACGAGAGCACCCAGAGAACCTCCGGTCCATATACCACAACTCCTTACCTCTTCTCGCGGGATTCACCTCACTGTTTCAACTACGGGGTGGCCACCCACAAATAGCAGACATCCGTGGGTGAAGTCTGATCATGAAATATTCTTAAGCGTAGACAGTCAAGCTCCTTGCCTTCTGCTTCTCTTCCTTCCTTTCCTTTAAAAAGAAGAGTTTCCTACAGAAACATCCATTTCCTGCTTAGATGGCATAGCAACATGACCCTGCACTAGGCAGCTGCAATCCTTACCAGGCGGGGTCCTCCCAGAACTTGGTCGTCCACAATCACGCCTGAAGGGATCTTTCTCAGACGTCCTCCAGGCCATTTAATACAGTGATGGCCAACCCACTTGTAGAGTAATGTAGTTTTGTGACAGTTCCTTTTGCCCACATGTAGCACGTTGCACTTTTCTATATTAAACTGCATGTCCCAGGTGTTCACCCAGCTCTGATGGTCTTTTTGAATTCTTTTTGTTGTCTCCTCAGCGTCTGTCACACCTCCAGTTTTAGTCCATCCATCCATCCATACATTTTCCAACCCAAACACATGGTCACGGGGGTCTGCTGGAGCCAATCCCAGCCAACACAGGGTGCAAGGCAGGAACCAATCCCGGGCAGGGCGCCAACCCACCGCAGTCCAGTTTTAGTGTCATTTGCAAATTTCACACCTTTACTGTCATTAATATAAATCAGAAAAATGGTCCGTCCCAGGACAGACCCGTGAGGGATTCTACTGATGACCTCGCTCCATGATGACAGTACGCATGGTGACCACCTGCAGGACGCCATCCGGGTTCATTTCTGCGGAAGGCAATGGATTAGCCCTGAAGAGACCGCGGATTCCTTTTCTTTTTGGGGTAAACTGAACCTGAATGAAGATCTACAGGTGGTGGACATGATTGGGTTTGATGGAGGCCTATCTCACCAAATTGATATTGTGAAGTAAGACATAATATTAGATATCAAATGGAGGTCTTAATCTTGCAACGGTGAACATCCATCCATCCATCCATTTTCCAACCCGCTGAATCCGAACACAGGGTCACGGGGGTCTGCTGGAGCCAATCCCAGCCAACACAGGGCACAAGGCAGGAACCAATCCACACAAACACACCCACACACCAAACACACACTAGGGCCAATTTAGAATCGCCAATCCACCTAACCTGCATGTCTTTGGACTGTGGGAGGAAACCGGAGCGCCCGGAGGAAACCCACGCAGACACGGGGAGAACATGCAAACTCCACACAGGGAGGACCCGGGAAGAGAACCCAGGTCCCCAGGTCTCCCGACTGCGAGGCAGCAGCGCTACCCACTGCGCCACCGTACCGCTCCAACGGTGAACAACTTCTGAAAATTTGCACAGTACGGTGGTAAGTCAGTAATTATCTAATAACTTTGTTTGGCGTCCTCGCACACTTGTGCGTCTCTGGTCGTTGTTTCTTTGCAGGGCTGCTGGGGCCAATACGGTGAAGGGTTTGTTGAGGACAACCCAACACGTGGAGACCCCCCTCAGCTCGTCTGGATTGGGAATGCCTGGGAATATCCCCAGGAAGAGCTGGATACTTGTGGCTGGGGACAGGAAGGTGTAGGGCTGACCTGCTTGGCCTGTTACCACCGGGACCCTCACCAGAAGCGGTTTCAGATAATGAGATGTTGAAATCCAGTTATGTGGATTAGGGGAATTGTGGGTCGAGAACTGATTTGCTTTTATTTTCTGAACACATGAAGATTTTATAACACTGTATTTTTAAAATCTATATTCAGGGAAGCCCCCCCCCCCCCCACTCCAAATTTGATTTTGGGGGGATCCAGTGGAGTTAATTTTGGGTCCAGGACCCACTCTGGATGCCACGGCTGTGGTACTTTCTGCACTGAGAAATGGTGTTCACTGGGGAAGCATTAGGGGGATAAGAAAGTGCTACAGTGGAATATTACGCTCCATAAGAGCTTCGTCTTCAGGTTTAACGTCTGCTCTTAATCTCGGCAAAGTCCATCAATTTTATCCTAATTGATTGTTTAATTATGTGAGCCAGTCTTTATTATTATCATCTGAAATAATGATCTCCCTTTCTTAGCCAACAGAATCAAGACATCTTTGAGAAACCTGTTGGTCGTGAATTTCTCCAGCAGGATTAACATCCTCTGCCAGTTCTCTGGCGGCTGCCTCACATTTGCAAAATCTCACACAGGGCGGGTTTCCATGAAGACACAGAAGCCCCCTCTGTTCACCGAGCTGCCAAAGTGGCCCCGGCTTGTGAGAAGCCCTCAGAAAGCAGCGCCGTCCCGTACTCGTACAATACAAGTATCCATAGCGTGCACACTAATCTTCTAAACGTATTGATTTTCAATACGCCGTTGTCCAGATACAAGTGTTATTGACTGATAAATCAAAACTGTTAGTCAAGCCAGAGTGCTGGGGGACTGTCGAGGCTCGAAGGGGTGAGAGGAAAACAACTGACATCTTGATATTTTGACCTTGATGGGGAATGTGCTCATA
The DNA here is from genome assembly GCF_900747795.2 of Erpetoichthys calabaricus. Classification (NCBI taxonomy): domain Eukaryota; kingdom Metazoa; phylum Chordata; class Cladistia; order Polypteriformes; family Polypteridae; genus Erpetoichthys; species Erpetoichthys calabaricus. The sequence goes on along the minus strand of NC_041408.2, from coordinate 11,119,683 downwards.
ACACATCTATTGCTTTTCTTAAGCATTTCCTAAATTGGCTGAAATGTCACCAGTGATGACGTTTATGTTCCACCCTGCAGTGTCTTTCTCTTCATTTTATTAAGGGCCTGTGTACGTTTGCTCTCGTTCAGTCACGTTTGCCCATGTTATTTTCAAAGTAACACCCAAAAGACGCCATTCCTAATGTGATCAGAAGTGACGTGAAGCAAAATTCAGTCTCATTAATAAATCGCCTGGAAATCTCATTTTGCAACACAGCACTTGTAGTAGAATTGTCAGAGACGAGAGGCTAAGGGCGCCGTCATTTAGGCAAGTTAAGCGAGATACCAACGTGGGGACCCAACACACCCAAACCTGGTCATGTGATGATAGTGAGTGGGGACTGTGGTTATCCCCTGGGCACCGTTTATGAAAGTAAAATTGTGCACACTCCATACGCCAAGGGGCACACGCACCATAAAGTCACTAGTATATACACAAAGGGCCACACCGATGGTTAGCACCTATCCCTGGTCATCAAAAGTTGATAACACTGAGTGAATGCCTTTACTCGCCGGAAAGTAAAAGTGCACTCTCTTGGTATGCCAAAGGGCATGCGCCCCATAAAGTTCACAGTGTACACGCAAAGGGGTGCCCACTCCAGACACCAAGGAGGGCAGCCCCCAACCCCAGTCGTCGAACTCTGATAACACTGAGTGGGCACTGTTAACTGCTGGGCACCGTTTATAAAAGTAAAAGTGTGCACGCTCCATACGCCAAGGGGCACGCGCTCCATAAAGTTCACAGTATACACACAAAGGGGTGCCCACTCCGGACACCAAGGAGGGCAGCCCCCAACCCCAGTCGTCGAACTCTGATAACACTGAGTGGGCACTGTTAACTGCTGGGCACCATTTATAAAAGTAAAAGTGTGCGCGCTCCATATGCCAAGGGGCACGCGCTCCATAAAGTTCACAGTATACACACAAAGGGGCATTATTTACTGAAGTGAAGTGAAATACTGAAGTGGTGCACACCCCGGTCATCGAGGCTGTCAAATACTAATTACACTGAATGGGAGGCCATTTCCTGATGGACGCCATTTATAAAACAAAAAGTATGCAAGCTCCGTACGCCAACGGGCACAACTCCATAAAGTCTGCAGTATATACACAAAGGGGTGCTGTTTACATGACTAAAGGGGCAGAAACACCAAGGGGAACACACCCCGGTCATCATACTCTGATAATACTGAGTGGGCGCTGTTACCTGCTGGGCACTGTTCGTAAAAGTGTGCACGTGCCCTACACCAAGGGGCACACACTCCATAAAGTCTGCAGTATATACACAAAGGGATGCTGTTTATGTGAGTGAAGGGGCAGAAACACCAAGGGCACACACCCTGGTCGTCAAACTCTGATAATACTGAGTGGGCGCTGTTACCTGCTGGGCACTGTTCGTAAAAGTGTGCACGTGCCCTACACCAAGGGGCACACACTCCATAAAGTCTGCAGTATATACACAAAGGGATGCTGTTTATGTGAGTGAAGGGGCAGAAACACCAAGGGCACACACCCTGGTCGTCAAACTCTGATAATACTGAGTGGGCGCTGTTACCTGCTGGGCATCATTTCTGAAAGTAAAAGTGTGCATGTACCATACACCAAGGGGCACACACCCCGGTTGATAAACTCTGATAATACTGAGCGGGTGCTGTTACCTGCTGGGCACTGTTCATAAAGTAAAAGTGTGCATGTGCCCTACACCAAGGGGCACACACTCCATAAAGTCTGTAGTATATACACAGAGAGATGCTGCTTATTCTACCAAAGGGGCACGTGTTCCGGAAATACAGAGGGACAAAGCCCCCTACCCTGGACATTGTACCCTGATGACACTGAGTGGATGCTGTTACCTGCTGGGCACCGTTCCTGAAAGTAACACCAAGGGGCACGCACTCCATAAAGTCTGCAGTATATACACAAAGGGGTGCTGTTTGTGCCACTGAAGGGGAACACACCCTAGTCATCAAACTCTGATAGTACAAACATCCAACGCTTTGTTGAAAAATGCCCGTTTTTTTTTTGGGATCTTTTATTGAATTTATTAAAAGCATGTAACATTCCATGCAATCAAGTCAAACTAAACAAAAACTAAATTCAGTTCCACCCTCACCTATGAGAAAGAGAAGAAGGCCAAGAGCCCGAGCAAAACTGTTAAGAGTACAACAACAACAACGTCATTTATTTCTTTAGCACATTTTCATACAAATGATGTCGCTCAAAGTGCTTTACATGATGAAGAAAGAGAAAAAAGACGAAATAAATAAGAAAATAAAATTAGGAAATACTAATAAACATATAATAAAAGTAAGGTCCAATGACCAGAGGGGACAGAAAAAAAAAACTCCAGACAGCTGGAGAAAAAAAAACAAAATCTGCAGGGGTTCCGAGGCCACGAGACCACCCGGCCCCCTCTAGGCATTCTACCTAACATAAATGACCTCAATCAGTCCTCATGGTATTCAGAGTTCTCATGGAAGTACTGATGATGATGGTCATGTGGACCTCAGGCCTTCAATCCATCAGTGTAGGGACATCACGATGCTTTGATCGGGTGGTGGTGACGCAGATCACCACCGCAAAAAAACAGAAAAAGAACAGCAGAGAAAGTCAGGGTTAGTACGAATTTCAGAGCCACCATGAATGATAATGATAATTAATTGAATATACAGAGCATCAGGATTAAACTAAGATGAAGTGATGAGAAAGCCCTGTTAAAGTAATGTGTTTTCAGCAGTGTTTTAAAGTGCTCCACTGTATTAGCCTGACGAATTCCTGTTGGTAAGCTATTCCAGATTGTAGGTGCCTAACAGCAGAAGGCCATCCGCCTCACCACTCCTTTTAAGTTTAGCTCTTGGAATTCTAAGGAGACCCTCATTAGAAGATCTAAGGTTACGATTTGGAGTATAAGGTGTAAGACATTCTGAAATATACGATGGAGCAGATTATTGAAGGCTTTGTAAACCATAAGCAGTATTTTAATGTCAATTCTAAATGGCACAGGTAACCAGTGTAACGACGCTAAGACTGGGGTGATGTGCTCCGATTTTCTTTTCCTAGTTAAGATTCTAGCAGCTGCATTCTGCACTCGTTGTTACCGACTGATGTCTGTTTTGGGTGGTCCTGAGAGGAGTGCTTTACAGTAATCTAGCCGACTAAAAACAAAATCCTGAACTCATTTCTCAGCATCTTGCAGTGTTACAACAGGTCTAACTTTTGCTATATTTCTTAAGTGAAAAAATGCTGTCCTAGTAATCTGATTAATATACAATACGATGCAATTTATTTTTGTACATCCCAAAATCACATAAGAAGTGCCGCAATGGGCTTTAACCGGCCCTGCCTCTTGACAGCCCCCCAGCCTTGACTCTCTAAGAAGACAAGGAAAAACTCCCAAAAAGACCCTTGTAGGGAAAAAATGGAAGAAACCTCGGGAAAGGCGGTTCAAAGAGAGAGACCCCTTTCCAGGTAGGTTGGGCGTGCAGTGGGTGTCAAAAAGAAGGGGGTCAATACAATACAATACAATACACAGAACAGAGCAAATCCTCAATACAGTATAAAAATAAAAAGTTTTCAAGTATGGAGCAGAATTTAAGAGTAGATGATATCACATAATACAATTTGGATTTGAAAAATATATGATTTAAATATTTGATTTAAAATTCAGGTCAGAGTCAATAGTTACCCTCAAATTCTTTACCTCTGTCTTGACTTTTAATCCTAATGCATCAAGTTTATTTCTAATAACCTCATTATATCCATTTTTGCCAATCACTCTCCTTATTTAGTTTGAGAAAATTACTACTCATCCATTCAGAAACACAAGTAAGACATTGGAGTCAGTGAATCAAGAGAGTCGGGGTCATCAGGTGCTATTGATAAATACAGTTGTGTGTGTCGTCAGCATAGCTGTGGTAGCTCACGTTGTGCCCTGAGATAATCTGACCTAACGGAAGCATGTAAATCGAAAAGAGCAGCGGACCCAGTATAGAGCCTTGTGGACCACCATATAGAATATCAGGGGTCTTTGAAGTATAATTACCACAACTAACAAAGAATTTTCTACCTGCCATGGAGGATTCAAACCAATTTAAGACTCTGCCAGAGATGCCCACCCACTGACTAAGGTGATTGCCAAGAATATTGTGATTGTGATTGTGAGTAGTAAAGAGGGAAAGGAGTCTTTCTCCGCAGTATAAGTGCTTATTCTAAAATGTTATTGATCAGATCCTGCCAGGTTTTAAAAATGTTCTGCACTGATCCTCTAAGTTTGAATTAGATTTTTGCCAATTTCAAATAGTGTATAACATCAGTTACCCACTGACTTAACAGAGGTGGGTTAGGATTCTTCCAGTTGATCAAGACAAGTCTACATGCCAATTCCAGTTTGTTTGTCCTTCTTCTCCACTTTAAGCCCACCTGGGAGCCCACCAAACACAGCTGTTAATGGATCAGGAGGGATTGTGACACCAAGGCTGTCTGAGAGGCGTTTAAAGATTTTGGTCCAGAATGTTGTTAATTTGTTGCTTGCCCAAAATGTTTGGCCTAGTGAGGCTGGAGCTCGATTGCAACATTCACAGGTTGGATCTCGGCCCTGGAACCATTTCAAACGAGACAGATGTGCTCGATAAAAGATTTTAAGTTGAATAATTGAAGGCTTTGCACATATGGCGCTCCAGTGAATTCTGTTATTTGCTGCCTTCCACTCCGTTTCTGAAATGTTGAGTGAGAGATCCTTTTCCCACTGTGCTCTGGGATCTTTAAAAGGAAGGGACTTTAAACTGTTTTTATATGTTACAGAAATGCAGTCCGAATCCTCAAGACTGATCAATATCTCTTCTGCAACTGAAGTATGTGGGAGGTGAGGAAAACTGGGCAGATTCTGTTTAGCAGAGTTTCAAATTTGGAGAGAGTGGAGAAATTGTGTTGATGGGAGATTACGTTTGGATTGTAATTGTTCATAGGATGCAAAGACATCATTTATATACAAATCTCTAAATGATTTAATCCCATACGTCTTCCAAACATTAAAAACTGTAAGTTCAAGAGGGTGGAACGGATCTTTTACAACCACAGAGAACCATGACCCCAATTTTACATCTGATCTGAAGGACGGTTGCACATTTCCACTGCAATGGGGCATCAGGGTACACATACGGGCCCCTGATGCCCTCCCAACACCTTTTCCAGCAGAAACCCAATATATAGAGCCACTCAGTGACAGTCGTCCTGCTTAATGGTGAACTGTCACCCCAATCTGAGGTTGGCGTGCTCTCTGGAGCAGGTGTTCTTCGAGGACCCCTCTTGTATTTGGCTGCACTCATCCCTCCCTCCATTCTCTCCAGCCACCTTGTACCTCTCACCTGAAAGGAACCCCCATAGCATGATGTTGCCACCACCATAATGGAGCGCTGCTGAGATGGCCGTCCTTCTGACAGGTTCTCTCCTCTCAGTAGAGGACTTCTGTGTCAAGAATTCCCACATCTCTAGTTTTCTTTGTGAAGCTGGAATGGAATATTTGGCCGGTCCAGACTCTATGCATCCGAAAAATTATCCTTGCTTAATAAGTGAGTCTCCTGTAAAAATACTATTTTAGCGTTTAGACCTGTTAGGTGAGAGAATACTTTCTTTCTCTTTATTTCGTGATTCAGCCCTTTAACATTCCAGCTCACAAAAGTTAACTGTTTGATCATGAAGATATTGCTTCTGAACATTTGTTGTCATTTTGTAGTCTTAACTTAAAATAAGACAGCTTTGACCTTAATTTCCAGTTTTCCCAGGAGTTATTGCCATGAAGCCTAATGTTACGTTGGCACTTATAATTATATGTAATAGAGGACTCTGGTAGAGTGAACACTGGGTTCTTGGTCACCTCCCTGATAATAAAGCCCTCCATGAAACTCTGGTGACTCACTGTTTTGTGTGAATCATGCCTGGCCGTGGCCATGTCATTTACTGGAGTCACCCTGGGTGTTGGTCATGTGACACCTGGGTCATTTAACCTGGTTTGGCATCACGTTTACGTTTCATAAAGGGGACAGCAGAATACTTCTGGCACCTTAGCTTTTAATCACTCGTTATTTATTCACATTTTTGCTACTACAGAGAAAGTTAAAACGTATTTCCAAAAGCATGTTTAGTTTTAGAAGCTTTTGATTTGTTTCTCTGACATTTGCACTTTTGCAGGGTGAATTTCTTTCCTTCTTTCCCTTCCCTTCTGTGTATTGACCTTCTGTCGTTCCCCCGACTAAGATTTCTCTTGCCGAGAATAGAAAAGATTTAAAGTTCACTTTGGAGCTTTTTGTTAAAATTTTGGGTGACGTCATTAAAGGAAATCCAGAAATTGGAAATGTTAAACGTTCCCTGAAGGCGTTCATCGTCAAGTTAGATAAACTTCAGGAAATAGAAAATGTACCGCTACTCCACATTAGAGTGAAGAAAGTTTTTCTTTCAAACCAGCAGGACACGTCTCCTTCTGGACATCTCACTTGCTAATGCAGGCAGGACGCCTTCATTTTTTGCTGTGAATCGGCATCTTCTCTCATTGGGCTTCAGGTTTGGACGATTGTCAGCAGCCAGGTTTGGAGAGGGGATTACAGGTGACGTCCTGATTTACAACTCACTGCTGAAAAATTTTGAACAGGTTCTGCCAACAGGACAAGATAGATAGATAGATAGATAGATAGATAGATAGATAGATAGATAGATAGATAGATAGATAGATAGATAGATAGATAGATAGATAGATAGATAGATAGATATGCAAATCACTATATAATAGATAGATAGATATAAAAGGCACTATATAATAGATAGATTTTAGTTTAGTGTAGTAGGCAGGATTAGATAGATAGATAGATAGATAGATAGATAGATAGATAGATAGATAGATAGATAGATAGATAGATAGATAGATAGATAGATATGAAAGGCACTATATAATGGATAGATTTTAGTTTAGTGTAGTAGGCAGGATTAGATAGATAGATAGATAGATAGATAGATAGATAGATAGATAGATAGATAGATAGATAGATAGATAGATAGATTTTAATTTAGTGTAGTAAGCAGGATAAGATTAATAATATTAAATAAGTAGGATATTATGATTAATAATGTAACAATTCTTGTTTTATGATTGTGGAAGGACCCTAATTCATATTGCTGACATTATTTTCATGTAGCCTGAGCTCAGATTCTTTTTATCATGATCGATTGCCGACCTGCCAAATGCCATTTTATTTTGTAATAATACTTAGCAGTTCCTTTTAATCAGATAATCATTTAATTTGTTTATTTTTAGTCTACTGAGTTATTCTTTCTTTTAAAAATGTGAAGAGGATATGGCTGTAAAGTGTTTATTTTTAAATTAGTTTTGCCTCAGTACAATTATTATTAAAAATAACCGCAAGAAACCCTTTTCTTCTGGAAGTTTCCGTGCTTTACTGACTGAACGGCTCAGCTGTGTCCCTCCTCAGGCGACCTCACATCGCACCAGCACTCGGTCTCCCTCGATGCCGTCAGGGATGTCACGTTTTTCACACTCCGGTACATTGAAGTAAATTCCCAAATGGGGCATCCTAACTAACATTAGCAAGTGGACTAAACAAGAGGCACAAGGTGATTATTCATTATGTATCAATATTAATATTCAGTGTTCTTTATGAATGTAAGGGAGACCCACGATGGAGAAAAATAGCCATGATCTGCTGGTAAGGTGGTTTAGAGCACACGCCACAAATGAGAGCCACAGTAAGTAGCAGGAAGCTGACATTTATTGTAAGAAGCCTACTCAGTTGTAGTAAAGTTTCCAGTAAAATAAGGAATTATTCCACCTTTTTGGAGATCCTGTAAATTATGATTTGCTCAGCATGAATGCTGTCTAAATGAATAGCTGCCTACAGAACTTCATTCTTATTAGTTTCTAAATGTTTCTAAATTGTGGATGGAAATGTTAAGCCACTAAACACAATGAAAATGTGCCAAGTTTGTACAGAATTAAGTTGTGTAAGGGCAGGGCTGGATGGACTGGGGTCAGGGGGGAAGATCTTCTTCAACCACCACGAATGGGCAGCACCCATGTGCTGCTGCTGATGATGTGACGACAGCCATTATTGCGTCAGTATGCTCAGCACACGTTAGCTATGAGATGGTAGAGGGGTTACCAGATATCCAATTTTAGACTAGGGAGTGGGGTGATTAGGGGGCTAGAATCGATGAGGCAGTTTAGCCAGTACATCGGGATACACCTTAAACATTTGAAAAGATGCCTGGGGATCTTCAGAGAGTCAGGACCTCGGTTTTGTGTCTCATTTCTACAGTACGGGGCATCGGGATCCACTTTGAGACCATGGGGTAGACCCCCTGCTGGTTCCATCAACATCTCTTCCAGCAGGAACCCAAGCTTTTCCTGGGGTGGACTCCCATCTGGGCCTGAACAGGCTTATCTTCAAGTGGAAGACCCCTTCTGAAGTGCAGGTGAGATGACTGCTTAACCACGGCCCCAGCAGCTAATGAACTGAGCAAACTGTACTGCCAGCATAGAGACTGTAGTGTGATGGAGGCAGCATGCGGTGTTTTGATACAAAGATAAAAGCTCTCGATCATTTGCACAAATAGCTCCCAATGTGTTATTGAAAAGCTGGGAAATTTGGAAACGACTCAGGAGAAAGCCGGAACAGAGAGAGCTCAAATTGCCATACGGTGGCCAATGCTTTTGTCTTTCTGACGACGCACACGTATGGCCTCTTTAACACATAAAAACATATTTACTCTTTTAGGGCGGATGTCGACTTTTGTCGACAGGAGGGGTTGAGGGCACATATTGACAAAAGTCGACATTCAGGGGTAGAGGGGCGACAATCAGCTGTTAATGGTGACAAAACTCAACTCTCTGCTTGGAGGAATGTTAGACTCATTGACTTGGCATCTAATCGTTGCGTGTGCGTGAGTTAAAAAATGTAAACAAATGTAAACAAGATGGCATCGATATCTCACGAGGGAGTGAAGCGACTGCAGAAAACAAAATACTCAGCGGACGATGTTTTGCGCTTTATCGCCGAGTCAGACTCTGATTTTTCAGAATATCTGATTTTGTTGGCAGTGATCAGGAGATCGAGCAAGAGAGTGAGGAACTGGCATCAGCTGATCGGACACCAGCCGATGCCACCCCAAGCTGAGCGCTTTTCGCGCAGCCGATGCACCTACGGCAAGGAAGGAATACCCAGACATTGATCCGTGGGAGCCAAACTGGCTACCGGACTTCACAACACAGCACCATGCTCGCTGTTGGACTCGACAGATTACCAGCCGCTGGACTACTTCAGGCTGCCATCTCCTGATGCTGCTTTTCAGCTACTGTCAGACGAGACAAACAGGTAGGCAGAGCAATTTTTTGAATCGCGGGATGCGCTTCTGTGCATTCTCGTTTTTCAAAGTGGAAACCCACAACAAAAGATGAGATGAAGGGCCTTGTGGCATTACAAATCGAGATGGGACTGGACTGGCGATAGAACTTCAGGGAGCATTGGTCCAAACGTTCTTTGTCCCCTGGTGGTTTTGGACAGGTTATGCAGCGTGATGATAGGTACGTATTGCTGCAAAGTTTTATTCACTTCTGTGATAACCAGAAGCAAATCCTAAGGGGTGAGCCAGTCTATAACCCCATGTATAAAGTTCAGCCCCTGCTTGACATTGTGGAACCAACATAGAAACAATTTGATGGGCCTGGCTGTGCAAGAATCTATGATAAAATACAAGGGACGCCTTTTTTTCCACCAGTATATGCCAGACAAGCCCACAAAGTATGGCATAAAGGATTTTGTACTGGCAGAAGCAAACACTGGTTTCTGCCTGAAAGTAATCACATATACAGGAAAGTCAAAGAGAGAACTGTCTCTTGACGAGTCAGGTTGTGCCGGAGCTGCTTCTGGGCTATGAACATTTGGGTCATGTTGTGTACATTTGGACAATTTTGATACATGAACAGAATTGTTCATAGAGCTGCAGAGCAGAGGAATTGGAGCTTGTGGCACAGTGAGGGTGACCAGGATACACATGGCCTTCACAGGCTGAAGGTGAAAAGAGGTGACAATATGGTTTTCATGTGGATGGAAAACTTGGTGGCAGAGGCATGGCACAATGGCAGACGGTTGACTTGTCTCTCTACGGTACACACTAACAGTACACGTCAGAAGGTGCAGCAACAGACAATTGAAAAGGAGGCACCAGTGCAACACGTATTGTAAGGAGTGCAACGTGGCAATGACTGCAATTGGCTACTCTGAGCGACATCAGACTTTGCTGTGTAACATGTATGTGAAATTATAGAGTATGCAGGCTCATGCAACATGCAGGACGGTAACATTTGTCAAAAGTATATGTTAAACAATTGCTTTGTGTTCTTTTTTAAAAAAAGTTAGTTTTTGGAAAAATGTTCAGCCCTGGGAGAAAAGAAACAAAAAAAATATATTAGCACTGAAAGAGTTAAAACAGCGTGCGCCAAGGACGGATGATTTGAGGAGAGCCCTAAACTAATAATCAATGCGGTCACAATAAAGTAGAAAGGATTTGAGAAATGCCTGCGGTGGGTTGGCACCCTGCCCAGGATTGTTTCCTGCCTTGTGCCCTGTGTTGGCTGGGATTGGCTCCAGCAGACCCCCGTGACCCTGTGTTCGGATTCAGCGGGTTGGAAAATGGATGGATGGATGGATGGATTTGAGAAATGCTCTAGCGCACGTCCCAAAAAAGCAACCCAGTTAATCCAAGAGCAAAGTCGCCCAGCTTATTAACTTCATAAAATTAAATCTGAATAGTCTCTGGAGGGGCGGCATGGTGGCACGGTGGTAGCGCTGCTGCCTCGCATTAAGGAGACCTGGGTTTGCTTCCTGGGTCCACTCTGCGTGGAGTTTGCATGTTCTTCCCGTGTCTGCGTGAGTTTCCTTCCACAGTCCAAAGACATGCAGGTTAGGTGTATTGGCCATCCTAAATTGCGCCTTATGTGTGCTTGGTGGTGTGTGTGTGTGTGCACCCTGTGGTGGGCTGGCGCCCTGCCCGGGGTTTGTTTCCTGCCTTGCACCCTGTTGTGCAGATTTGTCAGCCGCACATCCATGATATGAATCTCCTGTTCCACCACATCCCAAAGATGCTCTACTGGATTGAGATCTGGTGACTGTGGAGGCCATTTGAGTGCAGTGAACTCATCGTCATGATCAAGAAACCATTTTGAGATGATCTGAGCTTTGTGACATGGTGCGTTATCATCAGAAGATGGCGGTCATAAAGTGATGGACATGGTCAGCAACAATACCCAGGTAGGCTGTGACATTTAAACGATACTAAGGGGCCCAAAGTGTGCCAACAGAATATCCCCCACATCATTACACCACCACCAGCACCAGCCTGAACTGTTGATACAAGGCAGGATGGATCTCTGCTTTCATGTTGTTGACGCCAAATTCTGAACCTACCATCTGAATGTCACAGCAGAAATTGAGACTCATCAGACCAGTCTCCCATTGTCCAATTTTGGTGAGCCCATGCTAATTGTAGCCTCAGTTGCCTGTTCTTAGCTGACAGGAATGTCACCTGGTGGGGTCTCCTGCTGCTGTAGCCCACCTGCTTCAAGGTTTGACATGTTGTGTGTTCAGAGATGCTCTTCTGCACACCTCATTTGTAATGAGTGCTTATTTGAGTCCCTGTTGTCTTTCTCTCCCCTTGTAATATAGTCTGGCCGGTCTCCTCTGACTTCAGGCATCAACAAGGCCCAGACAACTGCCGTTCACTGGATATTTTCCCTTTTTCAGGCCATTCTCTGTAAACCCTAGAGATGGTTGTGCGTTTCTGAAATACTCAGAGCAGCCCGTCTGACACCAACAACCACGTCACGTTCATAGTCACTTCAGTCCCCTTTCTTCCCCATCCTGATGCTCGGTTTAAACTTTAGCAGGTCGTCTTGATGATGTCTATGGGCCGAAATGCATTGAGTTGCTGCCGTGTGATTGGCTGATTAGATATTTGCATTAACAAGCAGTTCAATAGGTGTACCTAATAATGTGGCCAGTGAGTATATATTGTTGCATTTGGGCTTCTGAATTGCAGAAAATGACAGGCAGGGAGACCTTTAATGCAGTATATTATATATTAAATACAGTAAAATATATTATTTGGAATTGTCAAGAAAATCTGCAAAATTGGATTCAGACTTGAACATATTGTAATAGGAAACTAAGACCCTGCGGTGGGCTGGCATCCTACCCGGGGTTTGTTTCCTGCCTTGCGCCCTGTGTTGGCTGGGATTGGCTCCAGCAGACCCCCGTGACCCTGTAGTTAGGATATAGCGGACTGGATAATGAATGGATGGATGGAACTAAGACCCAATGATCATAATACAGAGTTTTACTGTACAAAATCCAAGACTGTACTTTTAATTTTACTAAAGCAAATGTTGAGCAAATGTAGCAAAGACTGAAAGAGTGAAACTGGCATAAACTTTAAAGAGTGCAGACAGCGGAGGAGCAGAGGAGGAGGCACAATGGTCCACGGCATACAAAGGCAAGACAAGCTCTCCTTACATTTTCAAAACATTAAAGAGAAATGTGCAGAGGAACAAAAAAATAAGGAGCCAAGAAAGAAAAGAGGAGCAGCTTTGTTAATTAACTCCAATATTAACCACAGGGCATGCGAGTAAATGAAGAGATGCCAGCAATGGTTAAAGGGGACCTTAGGAAAGGGATACTGCGGAAAATGCAAAAGCTCAACTGAAGAGATTGCTTTAATATTCTAGAAGAAAAACAACAAGGCGAGGTATATGAAGAATATCTATCTACTCTCTCTACACAAAATCCTAAACCTAAAAGTGCAACAGTTTTATGTGACGTTTTAAT